>NC_079502.1:62393561-62693561 GCF_030052815.1 Hevea brasiliensis | reverse complement strand
TATATGAGATATAAATAAGATGGAATGGTGAGTCTCATGCCATATAACAAACATGATAGGCACTTATAAATGATAAGTAGGCCGAACCAGTGACACTTATGACAAGCACATGGAGTTTACTCTTGTCAATGTTTTGTCATAAATCATATAAGTGCATATAATCTTTAGACCTGAGATAGCACAATTATCTTGTATATAGGTAGTTTGAGTTTGATACTGCTTTCATACTTGTACTGTGTATGGGTATATGGGCATGTGTTGGCTCCTACTAGTTATATATGGAGGTAGGTGTTGATCAAGATGGAATCTGTTCCTCTAAGTAAATAGAGATAAAATCCTATGTTCATTTAATTGTTCTTGATGTTTCAAGTTCTGGCCAGGACAGATAGATTTATTCAGAAAAGAGTTTCTGATGAGAAAATCTTTTTAATCAAGAACTGGAATTAAAAGAGAATATAATATTCATAGCAAATGGAGTTTGACATAAACCATGACTCCAGCTTGATTTGGGATTTTGTAACAGAGAGATTCTAGTGCATGGTAACATATGATTATAGGTTCATATAAGGTAAACCATATTACTAATTGGGTGGCCATGGCATGCTATGCTAGGTGTTAACCATGGTCTATGAGGTTCATAAAATGATTTAGAGAAATCATTTATGGTAAGAAAGAGTTCTGATGATATTAAGAGTTGATATCATGTCTCATTGCCAATTAGTGATGAGCCTAGTAAGTCACACACATACACAAGTTATCACCTAATTAAATATGATTTAATTAATTAATTAAAGAGTTTAATTGATTAATTAAATAGGTTTGGTTTGCAATTAATTGCAAAGTCCCTAGCATGACTTGAAACCAAATCTAGATTATTGGATGTATAATATAAGTTAAATTTATATTTAAAGTGTTTAAATATGAATTTAATTAATGAGAAATTAATTAATAGAGATTAATTAATTAATTTATATTTGATATAAATTAATTAGAAGAAGAAAAATAATTATTTTGGGTTAAGAACTCAAAATTAAGACACAGGGGCATTTTGGTCATTTTGCAGTGTGACACGTGGCACCATGAGATGGTGACACGTGGCACCATGAGATGGTGACACATGGCATAACACATAAGCTTGCTAAATGTTTTTTAATCATGTAAGATGATTAAAATCAAGATTATATATAGGTTTGACACTTGGCACAATGTGATTGGGTCACTTAAACCTAGAGCTAATCAAAGGGTGACATGTGGCAAGGGTTTAATGTGTTAACCTAGCTATTTAAGTGTTGTTATGAGAAAATAAAACACAACCAGCAGCACACTCCTTTGTCACGCCACTTTGAGGGTTTTTATCTCTTCTTCTTCATCTCTTATCAATTCAAAGAGATTAGCCATCAATCTCTTGAATTAAGAACACTAGAAATTGTTTCTAGTGTCTTGTTTACATCTTTAATCTCTTAAAAGGCAGAACTTGATTTTCTAATTAATAGAAAAAGCTTTAGAAGCTATTCAAGGGCTGCCATAGGTGTTCTTGGTGTGGACAAGCTAGAGGGACAACATCTGGTGTCCTGAAGACGAATCTCAAAGGCGCAGACACACTGCAGTGCATCAAGAGGTTAGTGTAATCGTTCTTGATTTAATCTAGGGTTTTAAAATTAATCTGATTAATTTTAAAATCTTAAATGGAAAATACAGATCCAAAAATATATTAAAAAAGTTTTAATATGTTGTTTGTCATTGAAATCAAATAGATAAAAAATAAATCTTGCATGATGCATGTGACCCTAGGTGAAAATTTTTGAATTCAATGGTATAAACTTGTGTTTTTCACGCTTCCGTTCCTTCAGGGTAACCTAGTAGGAAGTTGCAGTTCCCGCAACTAGGAGCCCTAGACCCGGGGGAAAATTCATAAAATAATTTTTGGGACTCCAGAGAAGAGTTATTGAGGATTTTATGTCATTAGAATGCCAAAAAAATGCTTAGAAAAAATTTTCAATCGATACAGATAATTTTAGTCTGTTAAGCCAAACGGAGGGCATTTTGGTCATTTCGCCTTCAAAGGTGATTTTTGGCCGACTTGTTCAGTTAAGCAAATAATTATTATGACATAAAATGTGATTAAATATTGCTAAAAATTGAATTGAAAATGAGTAGCAAATAAAAGAAAAGAAAATGAATTAAAATTGTAATTTTGACCTCATGCTTATGTCACTAAGCACTCTCACCCAATCATATTGTGACATATGTCCATAAACCACTTAAAATGAGTCAAATGGGCAGAAAATTGAAATGAAAAAACTGAACTCTTCTTTCTCATTTCCCGTCCACCACAGCCAAGAAGCTTTCTCTCCATTTTCTCTTTTAAAGGTTAATTTTCCTAAGCTTCCTCACCTCAAAACCTTATCCTCCCTTCACTAAAAATTATACCCACACCAAGGAGAAGTGTTTGGCAGCCAAGAAAGAGTAAGAAAGTAAAGATAAATTAAATTCTTGGTTGGCTTGGATTTGAGCTACAAGAGGTTAGTGCTTATTTATGCATATTTCTCTCTTTATTCCATGTTAGGGACTTAAAATGAGTATGAAATTGGAAGTCAAATGAAATAAAACTTATGTGTATGTACAGCATGGAATTTGGTAGCCCTAAGGAAGGGATAATGTTGATGGTTTTGATGGATTTAAAATGGCTTAGAAATGGTGTTGATGTGTAGACATAAATTTGAAATGGATTAGTATGCCTAATTGACATGTGTTGTGTGAACCTTGAATATGAGCTAGGGTTTGGACACAAAAACTTGAATCTTATTCATGTGTTGGTGAATGAAAGCTTAAATAGTCAATTAGTGACCATTTGGCTGTGTATGATGAAGAATTGAAGTGAGTTGTAGCTAGGGATTTGATTTTGGCTAAGCTGCCTTGTGTGACCTGCAGGTCTGGATGTGAGTCCAGCCTGTTTGGGCAGCTATAACATGGGTTGTATAGGTTCAATTGGTACAAGGCCAATTGGACATGAAACTAGACACATAATGGCACAACTTTGGTGAAGAAACCCTGCCCAGAAAACCAAATCAAGTTGGCCTAAAAATTGCCTTAATCCGGGTGACCTGCATTCTGCCTGGGCAAAATGATCAAATGAATAGTATTTATTCATTTGGTCATAACTCAGTGTAGAAAGGTCCAATTGACCTGAAATTTTACCAGTAGAAAGCTGAGACATAGAGCTACAACTTTCATGAAGAACACAAATCCAAATTCTGACTATAACCTAGTCAAATTGCCAACCAAACTTAGGTTACTAAATCTAGTAGAACCAGTTTTGCCCAGAATTTTGGATTTTGTCCAATCCGGCCAGTTATGGTTTTTAGGCCATAACTTAAGCTACAAAACTCCAAATGGAGTGATTCAAAGAAGGAAATCTAACTAGACAAAATAAGGAACAACTTTCATGAAGACAATTTTGCCAAATTCCTACTGTACAAATGACCAATGGAACAGTAAATATAAGGCTTGAAATTTGAAAATTGTTAATAATTAACACTAAGCTTAGAAATGGTATTGGCAACCAATACCAACAACTTTAGAATGCAAAATGTGGTATGTTGAGAGTATTAGAACCAATGTACCTATTTTCTATGCAAAAGTCAATATTTTAGCTGACTAATGAAATGAATAGTAACACCTAAACTTAAATTTCAAGAATTGTAAAGTTTAAAAGTGTAACATGCCCTAGTACACCTAGCAAGATTGGTTTGGATAGGTTGGCACGCCAATAAGGTTGATTAGCGATCGCACATGGCATTATGCCATTCGTGATTTCATGGCTTTTAGCCATTCGACATTATGTTGATACTTGGCCTTGTGCCTAATGTTATCTGACTTATTAGTCGTTACATTACTGCCGGAGACACATATGTGACCGATGGTGTGACGGCCCGAGGTACTTGATACCCAGTGCCAGTTTACCCATTTATCCAGTCCAGTCGTGTAACACCCCTATTTGCATAGCTTGGTATATTTCATTGTTCCGGTGACGGGAGTTAGTTCGGACAATTAAGGGGATTAGGACCACACTTAAGACAACTAGATAAGCTTTAAATACAAATAATTAGTAATTGCCAATTAGTTGAGTATAAATAATAAAAACGGAACACAAGAAGTTAAACGAGCTGAGAGTCACAGCGATGGGTGACCTTCTCAGGAATGACTGCGAGGTCATTTTAAACTCAAATTTCGAACCGTAAAATGTGACGGCGCGGTCCTTAGGACCCTTATGAACACAGTGGAAAAGAGAAGATCATGAAAAAGAACTGTTAAGCCAGTCAAATAATTAGGTCAAAGAGCCGGAAGAAATATGAAATTAATTGCAAACTGAGATGAACCGGCGAGGGGCAATTTGGTCAATTGACCCCAAGAGCTGACTTCTGACCTAACTGTTAAATAAAATCGGAGAAAAGAAAATTTCGGAATCGAGAATTAAATTAAAGAACTAATAGAAAAATTAAAAAAAAAAAGAGAAAATGGAAAAGTCAAAAGGTGATGACATCATGCATGACCTCATGCATGATGCCATAAAGAATAAAATTAATTTATTTACTTATTTGGATTTTTGGTCTTCCTAAAGAGATAAAAGACAAAATAAAAGAAAAGAAAAAAAAATCATTCTTCTTCTTCAAATAAAAAATGTGCATCTCTCCTCTCTCTCTTTTTTCTCCTTAGTTTCCTCCATAGCCATGAAATTCAAGCTTTCAAAGCTTGAATCAACCCCATAAATTCCCCAAAAATTCCACTAAATTATGATTAAGCTTTGTTTAGGCTACTAGAAGAGGAGATTGAAGAAGCAAGAAAGAAGAAAAAAGGGAAGAAAATTAGTGATTGGAAAATCAAACAAAGTTAGTATGTAAATTTGAATTCTTTTGTTAAATTTCTATGTTCTTAGTTTAATTAACTTAGAAAGTAACTTAAAATGAAATAAAAATAATTATGAGGGACCAAAGCTGAATTTATGCCAGCTAGAGTTTGATGTGTGTATGCATGAATTTGATTCAATTCAATATGTATGGAAGCTTAATTGAGTGATAGAGTGATGTTAGTATGATTTGAATTGGTTAAATGCAACAAAATTAGTGAGTTAGGGTTTTGAACATTAGGGTTTAGAGACAAAAAATGTGAGAAACTTGTAAATGGTGTCTTTGACCTAATGTGAAGTGAGAAATGGTCATTTGTGACCTAATTAAGTGTGTTAGAAGTGTTGGAATTAAAAGCCAATTCGGATTGGATAAGGTCATGTTGCTGCAGCAAGACAAAAATCAACTTTGAGGGACCAAAAATAAAATTTTACAAGTCCAATGGATATGAGACCAATTGGGGATGAAAATAGGCACTAAATGACACAATTTTCATTTAGGAAGCATGCAAAAAAAATGACTAAAACCTAGTGAACAAATTGATCTAAGTCGAAAAATCGTAGGCTGCCCTGCACAAACTGACCAAATGAACAGTATTTGTTCATTTGGTCATAACTCGAGCTAACCAGGTCAAAATGACCTGAAACTTTACCTGTAGTTAGATGAGATATAGATCTAAAACTTTCATGAAGAATACAAACCCAAATTATGCCATTAACCCAATCAAATTATTAAGTAAATTTGAGTTACTGAATCTGTAAAACTGCAGAATTGCCATATGAGCAGTAAAGTTTTAATGGCTATAACTCTCTCTAGAAAACTCTGATTTAGGTGATTCTTGAACCGATGGAAACCTAAGGCATATTAGAACATTTCACATGAAGAAAATCAGACCAAATTATGGACTTAACTTGGTCAAATTGCTGAACGAAGTTGGATCAATAAATCTGCAGAACTAAATTCTACAGCATGAACAGTAAAAGTAAATTGCATATAACTTGAGTTACAAAACTCCAATTGGAGTGATTCAAAAAGGAGAATAAACTTAAGACAATAAGGAACATTTTCTATGAAGGAAGTTTTGCCAAATTCCAACAGTAAAATGACCAATGGAACAGTGCAACCGAGACACCAAAAACTGAAAATTGACAATTTTGCCTAAAAGACTTAAGTGTTTAGAAAATGACCAAAACCAATAAGTTTAGTGACCAAAATGTGGTATATGGGTGAAGTTAGAATTCCCATACCAATTAAGCCTTAGAAAGTCAATAATTTGACTTGAATAGTGTAGTGAATAGTAACCCAAAACACAAAATTTCAAGAACGTCGAACTTAGCACGTTAGAGCTAGGTAAAAGTGAAGTTAAATTTATTTTTGGATTTATACTAAGTTATGGTACTGAAACACTGTGAAACTGTGTGTTTCAGCTGAAAAAGACTTGGAAGCTTTGAGAGACTGAGTCAAGGCCTAGAGGCGACTCACGTCAGGTTTGTGCACAAAAATTTATAAATTATAGTTTTACAATGAAAATTGATTTGTTATACATTGTGAATATGTTTTATTCATTATGAATTTCGAAAATGTTGTGTTGCCTATTTTACAATGGAAATTTGAAATGAAAATTATTTATTGATTTGTAAGGAATATTTGAACAATATGGTTTTGAAGTTAGTTATGGCTTTGGAAATTTTATTTGAGAATTTGTGTGTTGCCTACTTTGGAAATGGAGATTTAAAATGAAGCTTGTTTATCAATTATAATTGAACATCATATTTTTAAATCGATTTAATTCACACTTGGCATGGCAATATTAATATGTTCCTCATCCACTTGTGGGGTGAGTTTGACATTTGATCAATTTCCTCCCTCTCTGGCTTCCCAGTCTGAGGGGCGAGTTTGGATGAGTACTCATTAGCTAGCTAGCCACCTCCCTAATTGATTTCGATTAGTGGGGGTGTTTGCCTTGTCGTGATGTACACACGGCATGTTCAGAAATTTTGTGTCATGGCCTAAGTTGTGTTATTGATTGGCAACACTATCTTTATTGAATTATTTAATCAAAGTTGTGTTGTGTTAAGCTTTGAAAATTATGATTTGTTATAAATGTGATTTGAAAATTTGAAATATGATTGTGAAATATTTGAATTATGAATTGTTCATGAATGTTTTAAATTATACATTTTACGTTTTATTGTGCACCACTGAGTGTCTTTATACTCAGCGATAGCTTTAACTTGCTGTCGCAGATAGAGAAAAGGACATAGCAGTAGAGTGAGCTGCTATAGTCAGAGAGGAGCACAGTTGAAGAAATTCTGTACGGGTATTGTCTATACCCTGGTAGTTTAGTTTGATGTAAATATGATAGTATGCATATGTATCTCTGTAGTTTTTGCAGTTGTACAGATAAAATTGTAATAATATTATTTTTGAGATTTTGTGTTTGTAAATTAAATAGTGAATGTAAATTAAATATTTAAAATGCAATGTGCTTGAGTTTATGAAATGTTTTGAGTTATTAAATTTTGATGTGAAATTTGGATTTTGAGTTGAAGTATTGCCATTGTTATTGATTTGAAGTTTGGTGGTTGCAAATGATGTTGTGATTGAGTAATATATTAGAAGTGTTTTTTTTTTATTTTCAGGTTTTGAAAAACTGTTTTCTCAAAATACAGACAGCACTCTGCCGAAATTTTTGTAAAAATTACGGAAATTTCAAATATCCAAAAAATTTAATTTATGTTTGGACTTTAAATAAAGGTTTTTAAAATTTGAAAAAAATTTTACCCACCAATTTCAAAATGAATGAAAATTGTTTTAAAATCCCTTGTAGTATATTTAATGGGTTACCAGTAGGTGAAGTACGGCAATTCATTAGGTGTACTACGGGAACATGTTACATCTTACAATGAGTAGGGTGTGACATGTTTAGTGGTATCAGAGCAAAGGTTTTAAATAAATTTTGAACTGTGAATTTGCAATATTTTGTTGGTAAATACAACTGCTCAAATGTTTGATATATGTGACATAATTACATCATGAATATGCACTAACGGAGGTCAACCTCCTTGTGTTTGTTATCAGAGAGTAGAAAATTTCTGGAAAATGGAATGGAAGAGGGAGATCATTCCGTAGAGCAATCTGTCGAGGCTGAGGCCCAAGGAGAAGCCCCAGCATTCCAGAATGTGAGTGGGTCAGCCACTTTAGTTCCTCCTCAAGCACCGCAGTTCCCTGCTCAGTTTGCACAGCAGATGGTTGCGTTCTTTCAACAAATGGCAGGAAATGTGCTACCTCAAGCACTGACACAAGCACTTGCAGCACAACCTCATCCTCTGGCTCAGCAATATGAGAAATTAATGAAATTTGAGGCTACAGAATTCAAAGGAACAGTGGATCCACTGGAAGCAGAACAAAGGTATGAGAGGATGGAACGGGTTTTCAGAAAATTACAGTGTGCTGAAGAGTTGAAGTTTGAATATTCAGTATAACTTTTGCACGGGGATGCAAATGAGTGGTGGAAGACCATCCCCTACAGTCTGGTAGAGCCACCAGTCCTCACATGGGCAGACTTTTTAAGGGAATTTCGACAAAAGTGGGTCCCTGATACTTATGTAGACATGAAGCTGCAAGAGTTTTTAAGTTTGAAGCAAGGGGATAGAACTGTAGCAGAGTATAAGCGGGACTTTTCAAGGCTAAGCCATTATGCTAGAAGCTTAGTCACCAATCCCAGAGACCGGTGTAAGAGATTTGAGGCTGGGTTGAGGCTTAGCTTGAGAATGCAAGTGGTGGGGTTTCGACACCAGAATTTTTCTGAATTGATTTCACAAGCCCTAGAACTGGAAAGGATAAAATCAGAATGGGCAGTGAAAAAGAGTACACAGGAGAAAGAAAAAACTGAAAAGGTTACTGGCCAAGCTACTGAGAGTGGCTCTGGGAAAAGAAAACATTTTGGAGGGTCTAGCTCACGCCAATCAGGTAGAGGTAGATCTTCTAGACAGAAACCATCCCAATCCGATCAACAAACTCAACAGACACGCAGAAAAATGCTGTCGGATCGACTTTGTGAGACTTGTGGTAAACCACATAGTGGAGTATGTTATAGAGCTATAGGAGCATGTTTCAATTGTGGAGGGACTGGTCATTTTGCTAAGAATTGTGTAAGTCCATGCCGTTATGGATCATTTACCACGTCAAAAGGATCAGCTCAAGTTTCTACCCTGAAGAGTTCATCAGCAGTTGGCAGAGGTAGGGGTAGTACACCTGGAAGTCAGAGTACTATGAATCAACCAGGACAAGATGATGCTCTAGTGAGAGTATACACTATGCGACAGAGGAACGAGGATGAAACTTCTGACATGATTGCTGGTATTTCCTCGATTCTTAACTAAGATATGTATATGTGTTGAAACAAAAAATAAATAAAAATCAATTTTGACATGTTAGTGACTAGTCTTTTTAAAATTAATTTTGGAAGAGTTTGTCAGTGAAAAGTATTTGCTAGCACACAAGAATTTGTAAAGTTAATTAGTAAGCCTAATTATGTAAGGAAAGAGAACCTAAAAGTAAGTTATAGTAATATAGCTACCTTAGATGCGGGTAAAGGTATTACTGCTGATATATGTCAGTGGGTACCATAATTAAAATAAGTTCAAGATATTAGTGAATATAAAAGAAATAAGATATAGGGAAGTTTGTTCTATTTGGATGTATCATAGTAACTATATAATATTCTTGATGTTTGTGCTGTAAGCTGCAGATTACAGTACTGACTTGGGATTTATTGTGTGGAGCTACGTACTACCCAATAGTACACAAGAATAAGAATAGTTGTAAACGGCATCTGTTTTGGTACAGTTATGATAAGATAATGTTTTCTTATTGGAAAGGAGTTTGAAAATCCTAACCTGGGATTTAAAACTCTAAAGTTAGAATATTGAAAGGTTATAGTTCAGTACAAAAGAAAATAATGACTACACATCAGTGCAAAATAAGCTGTAGAATATCGATAGATAAAATTAAATAGAACAGTAAGAAATGAGAAAAATAGTAGATGAGGAATTGCCACCAAGGCAAGCAATTTACTTAAGATGCGTAACGATATTCCGAATTATTTTATCAAGAAAGAAATAAGTTAAATCAAAGCAAACAAGATAGTGCAAAATGGCACATAGGCCTTGGTCATAAATAGATATGGTAAGATAATGGTTATGGACCTATGGCCAAGAAAGAAAAGACTACAAAAGAAAATAATTGCTAAAACAACAGCAAGAAAAGACTAAAATATTCTAAACTAAACTGAAGGTTACATCAAATGATTAATAGATTTGATAAGAAAAGAGTAAAACTAAGTTCTCACCCACAGGATCATGCGAGGCCCTAGAAAAACAGATCCACTAGCACACAGATTTGCTTACCTCTAAAATTGAAATGAAATTAATCTAACTTATGACAGAAGCTCATAAGAAACTTGGCACACGAGGTGAGCAATCGATGAGTAAATAGCATTGGTTAAAGTGCTAAGGAACTATCATTCAGGCCAGGAAACTACTTAGGAGCGTGAATAGGATATAAGGAGACAACAATCCCAACTGTTCAGAGACTGATACTGGGTAAAATTTCGAGGACGAAATTATTTTAAGGGGGGGGGGGGGGAATTGTAACACCCCTATTTGCGTAGCTTGGTATATTTCACTGTTCCGGTGACCGGAGTCGGTTCGGACAATTAAGGGGATTAGGACCACACTTAAGGCAACTAGATAAGCTATAAATACAAATAATTAGTAATTGCCAATTAGTTGAGTATAAATAAGAAAAACGGAACACAAGAAGTTAAAAGAGCCGAGAGTCACAGCGATGGGTGACCTTCTCGAGAATGACTGCGAAGTCATTTTAAACTCAAATTTCGAACAGTAAAATGTGACGCCGCGGTCCTTAAGACCCTTATGAACACAGTGGAAAAGAGAAGATCACGAAAAAGAACTGTTAAGCCAGTCAAATAATTAGGTCAGGGAGCCAGAAGAAATATGAAATTAATTGCAAACTGGGATGAACCGGCAAGGGGCAATTTGGTCAATTGACCCCGAGAGCTGACTTCTGACCTAACTGTTAAATAAAATCGGAGAAAAGAAAAATTCGGAATCGAGAATTAAATTAAAGAACTAATAGAAAAAAAAAGCGAAAATGGAAAAGTCAAAAGGTGATGGCATCATGCATGACCTCATGCATGATGCCATGAAGAATAAAATTAATTTATTTACTTATTTAGATTTTTGGTCTTCCTAAAGAGATAAAAGACAAAATAAAAGAAAAAAAAAATCATTCTTCTTCTTCAAATAAAAAACGTGCATCTCTCCTCTCTCTCTTTTTTCTCCTCAGTTTCCTCCATAGCCATGAAATTCAAGCTTTCAAAGCTTGAATCAACCCCATAAATTCCCCAAAAATTCCCCTAAATTATGATTAAGCTTTGTTTGGGCTACTAGAAGAGGAGATTAAAGAAGCAAGAAAGAAGAAAAAAGGGAAGAAAATTAGTGATTGGAAAATCAAACAAAGGTTAGTATGTAAATTTGAATTCTTTTGTTAAATTTCTATGTTCTTAGTTTAATTAACTTAGAAAGTAACTTAAAATGAAATAAAAATAATTGTGAGGGACCAAAGCTGAATTTAGGCCAGCTAGGGTTTGATGTGTGTATGCATGAATTTGATTGAATTCAATATGTATGGAAGCTTAATTGAGTGATGGAGTGATGTTAGTATGATTTAAATTGGTTAAATGCAACAAAATTAGTGAGTTAGGGTTTTGAACATTAGGGTTTAGAGACAAAAAATGTGAGAAACTTGTAAATGGTGTCTTTGACCTAATGTGAAGTGAGAAATGGTCATTTGTGACCTAATTAAGTGTGTTAGAAGTGTTAGAATTAAAAGCCAATTCGGATTGGATAAGGTCATGTTGCTGCAGCAAGACAAAAATCAAATTTGAGGGACCAAAAATGAAATTTTACAATTCCAATGGATATGAGACCAATTGGGGATGAAAATAGGCACTAAATGACACAATTTTTATTTAGGATGCATGTCCAAAAAGTGACTAAAACCTAGTGAACAAATTGATCAAAGTCGAAAAATCGCAAGCTGCCCTGCACAAACTGTCCAAATGAACAGTATTTGTTCATTTGGTCGTAACTCGAGCTAGGCAGGTCAAAATGACCTGAAATTTTACCAGTAGTTAGATGAGATATAGATCTAAAACTTTCATGAAGAATACAAACCCAAATTATGCCATTAACCCAATCAAATTATTGAGCAAAGTTGAGTTACTGAATCTGCAAAACTGCAGAATTGCCATATGAGCAGTAAAGTTTTAATGGCTATAACTCTCTCTAGAAAACTCTGATTTAGGTGATTCTTGAACCGATGGAAACCTAAGGCATAGTAGAACATTTCATATGAGGAAGGTCAGATCAAATTATGGACTTAACTTGGTCAAATTGCTGAACGAAGTTTGATCAATAAATCTACAGAACTAAATTCTGCAGCATGAACAATAAACATAAATTGCATATAACTTGAGCTAAAAAACTCCAATTGGAGTGATTCAAAAGGGAGAATAAACTTAAGACAATAAGGAACATTTTCTATGAAGGAAGTTTTGCCAAATTCCAACAGTAAAATGACCAATGGAACAGTGCAACCGAGACACCAAAAACTGAAAATTGACAATTTTGCCTAAAAGACTTAAGTGTTGAGAAAATGACCAAAACCAACAAGTTTAGTAACCAAAATGTGGTATATGGTGAAGTTAGAATTCCCATGCCTATTAAGCCTTAGAAAGTCAATAATTTGACTTGAATAGTATAGTGAATAGTAACCCGAAACACAAAATTTCAAGATCGTCGAATTTAGCACCTTAGAGCTAGGTAAAAGTGAAGTTAAATTTATTTTTGGATTTATGCTAAGTTATGGCACTGAAACACTGTGAAACTGTGTGTTTCAGCTGAAAAAGACTTGGAAGCTCTGAGAGACTGAGTCAAGGCCTAGAGGCGACTCACGTCAGGTTTGTGCACAAAAATTTATAAATTATAGTTTCACAATGAAAATTGATTTGTTATACATTGTGAATATGTTCTATTCATTATGAATTTCGAAAATGTTGTGTTGCCTATTTTACAATGGAAATTTGAAATAAAAATTATTTATTGATTTGTAAGGAATATTTGAACAATATGGTTTTGAATTTAGTTATGGCTTTGGAAATTTTATTTGAGAATTTGTGTGTTGCCTACTTTGGAAATGGAGATTTGAAATGAAGCTTGTTTATCAATTATAATTGAACATCATATTTTTAAATCGATTTAATTCACACTTGGCATGGCAATATTAATATGTTCCTCATCCACTTGTGGGGTGAGTTTGACATTTGATCAATTTCCTCCCTCTCTGGCTTCGATCCGAGGCGAGTTTGGATGAGTACTCATTAGCTAGCTAGCCACCTCCCTCATTGATTTCGATTAGTGGGGGTGTTTGCCTTGTCGTGATGTACACACGGCATGTTCAGAAATTTTGTGTCATGGCCTAAGTTGTGTTATTGATTGGCAACACTATCTTTATTGAATTATTTGATCAAAGTTGTGTTGTGTTAAGCTTTGAAAATTATGAATTGATATAAATGTGATTTGAAAATTTGAAATATGATTGTGAAATATTTGAATTATGAATTGTTCATGAATGTTTTAAATTATACATTTTACGTTTTATTGTGCACCACTGAGTGTCTTTATACTCAGCGATAGCTTTAACTTGCTGTCGCAGATAGAGAAAAGGATATAGCAGTAGAGTGAGCTGCTATAGTCAGAGAGGAGCACGGTTGAAGAAATTCTGTACGGGTATTGTCTATACCCTGGTAGTTTAGTTTGATGTAAATATGATAGTATGCATATGTATCTCTGTAGTTTGAGCAGTTGTACAGATAAAATTGTAATAATATTATTTTTGAGATTTTGTGTTTGTAAATTAAATAGAGAATGTAAATTAAATATTTAAAATGCAATATGCATGAGTTTATGAAATGTTTTGAGTTATTAAATTTTGATGTGAAATTTGGATTTTGAGTTGAAGTATTGCCATTGTTATTGATTTGAAGTTTGGTGGTTGCAAATGAAGTTGTGATTGAGTAATATATTGGAAGTGTTTTTTTATTTTTAGGTTTTGAAGAACTGTTTTCTCAAAATACAGACAGCACTCTACCGAAATTTTTGTAAAAATTGCGGAGATTTCAAATATCCAAAAAAATTTAATTTATGTTTGGACTTTAAATAAAGGTTTTTAAAATTTGAAAAAAATTTTACCCACCAATTTCAAAATGAATGAAAATTGTTTTAAAATCCCTTGTAGTATATTTAATGGGTTACCAGTAGGTGAAGTACGGCAATTCATTAGGTGTACTATGGGAACATGTTACATCTTACAATGAGTAGGGTTTGACATGTTTAGTGGTATCAGAGTAAAGGTTTTAAATAAATTTTGATCTGTGAATTTGCAATATTTTGTTGGTAAATACAACTGCTCAAATGTTTGATATATGTGACATATTTACATCATGAATATGCGCTAACGGAGGTCAACCTCCTTGTGTTTGTTATCAGAGAGTAGAAAATTTCTGGAAAACGGAATGGAAGAGGGAGATCATTCCGTAGAGCAATCTGTCGAGGCTAAGGCCCAAGGAGAAGCCCCAGCACTCCAGAATGTGAGTGGGTCAGCCACTCCAACTCCTCCTCAAGCACCGCAGTTCCCTGCTCAGTTTGCACAGCAGATGGTTGCGTTCTTTCAACAAATGGCGGGAAATGTGCCACCTCAAGCACAGACACAAGCACTTGCAGCACAACCTCATCCTCTGGCTCTGCAATATGAGAAATTAATGAAATTTGAGGCTACAGAATTCAAAGGAATAGTGGATCCACTGGAAGCAGAACAAAGGTATGAGAGGATGGAACGGGTTTTCAGAAAATTCCAGTGTGCTGAAGAGTTGAAGTTTGAATATTCAGTATCACTTTTGCACGGGGATGCAAATGAGTGGTGGAAGACCATCCCCTACAGTCTGGTAGAGCCACCAGTCCTCACATGGGCAGACTTTTTAAGGGAATATTCAGTATCACTTTTGCACGGGGATGCAAATGAGTGGTGGAAGACCATCCCCTACAGTCTGGTAGAGCCACTAGTCCTCACATGGGTAGACTTTTTAAGGGAATTTCGACAAAAGTGGGTCCCTGATACTTATGTAGACATGAAGCTGCAAGAGTTTTTAAGTTTGAAGCAAGGGGATAGAACTGTAGCAGAGTATGAGCGGGACTTTTCAAGGCTAAGCCATTATGCTGGATGCTTAGTCACCAACCCTAGAGACCGGTGTAAGAGATTTGAGGCTGGGTTGTGGCCTAGCTTGAGAATGCAAGTGGTGGGGTTTCGACACCAGAATTTTTCTGAATTGATTTCACAAGCCCTGGAACTGGAAAGGATAAAATCAGAATGGGCAGTGAAAAGAGTACGCAAGAGAAAGAAAAAATTGAAAAGGTTACTGGCCAATCTACTGAGAGTGGCTCTGGGAAAAGAAAACATTTTGGAGGGTCTAGCTCGCGCCAATCAGGTAGAGGTAGATCTTCTGGATAGAAACCATCCCAATCCGATCAGCAAACTCAACAGACACACAGAAAAATGCTGTCAGATCGACTTTGTGAGACTTGTGGTAAACCACATAGTGGAGCATGTTATAGAGCTACAGGAGCATGTTTCAATTGTGGAGGGACTGGTCATTTTGCTAAGGATTGTGTAAGTCCACGCCGTTATGGATCATTTACCACGTCAAAAGGATCAGCTCAAGTTTCTACCCCGAAGAGTTCACCAGCAGTTGGTAGAGGTAGGGGTAGTACACCTGGAAGTCAGAGTACTGTGAATCAACCAGGACAAGATGATGCTCCAGTGAGAGTATACACTATGCGACAGAGGAACGAGGATGAAACTTCTGACATGATTTCTGGTATTTCCTCGATTCTTATCTAAGATATGTATATGTGTTGAAACAAAAAATAAATAAAAATCAATTTTGACATGTTAGTGACTAGTCTTTTTAAAATTAATTTTGGAAGAGTTTGTCAGTGAAAAGTATTTGCTAGCACACAAGAATTTGTAAAGTTGATTAGTAAGCCTAATTATGTAAGGAAAGAGAACCTAAAAGTAAGTTATAGTAATATAGCTACCTTAGATGCGGGTAAAAGTATTACTGCTGATAGATGTCAGTGGGTACCATAATCAAAATAAGTTCAAGATATTAGTGAATATAAAAGAAATAAGATATAGGGAAGTTTGTTCTATTTGGATGTATCGTAGTAACTATATAATATTCTTGATGTTTGTGCTGTAAGCTGCAGATTACAGTACTGACTTGGAATTTATTGTGTGGAGCTACGTACTACCCAATAGTACACAAGAATAAGAATAGTTGTAAACGGCATCTGTTTTGGTACAGTTATGATAAGATAAAGTTTTCTTATTGGAAAGGAGTTTGAAAATCCTAACCTGGGATTTAAAACTCTAAAGTTAGAATATTGAAAGGTTATAGTTCAGTACAAAAGAAAATAATGACTACACATCAGTGCAAAATAAGCTATAGAATATCGATAGATAAAATTAAATAGAACAGTAAGAAATGAGAAAAATAGTAGATGAGGAATTGCCACCAAGGCAAGCAATTTACTTAAGATGCGTAACGATATTCCGAATTATTTTATCAAGAAAGAAATAAGTTAAATCAAAGCAAACAAGATAGTGCAAAATGGCACATAGGCCTTGGTCATAAATAGATATGGTAAGATAATGGTTATGGACCTATGGCCAAGAAAGAAAAGACTACAAAAGAAAATAATTGCTAAAACAACAGCAAGAAAAGACTAAAATATTCTAAACTAAACTGAAGGTTACATCAAATGATTAATATATTTGATAAGAAAAGAGTAAAACTAAGTTCTCACCCACAGGATCATGCGAGGCCCTAGAAAAACAGATCCACTAGCACACAGATTTGCTTACCTCTAAAATTGAAATGAAATTAATCTAACTTATGACAGAAGCTCATAAGAAACTTGGCACACGAGGTGAGCAATCGATGAGTAAATAGCATTGGTTAAAGTGCTAAGGAACTATCATTCAGGCCAGGAAACTACTTAGGAGCGTGAATAGGATATAAGGAGACAACAATCCCAACTGTTCAGAGACTGATACTGGGTAAAATTTCGAGGACGCTAAGTTATGGCATTGAAACACTGTGAAACTGTGTGTTTCAGCTGAAAAAGACTTGGAAGCTCTGAGAGATTGAGTCAAGGCCTAGAGGCGACTCACGTCAGGTTTGTGCACAAAAATTTATAAATTATAGTTTCACAATGAAAATTGATTTGTTATACATTGTGAATATGTTTTATTCATTATGAATTTCGAAAATGTTGTGTTGCCTATTTTACAATGGAAATTTGAAATGAAAATTATTTATTGATTTGTAAGGAATATTTGAACAATATGGTTTTGAATTTAGTTATGGCTTTGGAAATTTTATTTGAGAATTTGTGTGTTGCCTACTTTGGAAATGGAGATTTGAAATGAAGCTTGTTTAATTGTTGCATCAATTATAATTGAACATCATATTTTTAAATCGATTTAATTCACACTTGGCATGGCAATATTAATATGTTCCTCATCCATTTGTGGGGTGAGTTTGTCATTTGATCAATTTCCTCCCTCTCTGGCTTCCCAGTCTGAGGGGCGAGTTTGGATGAGTACTCATTTGCTAGCTAGCCACCTCCCTCATTGATTTCGATTAGTGGGGGTGTTTGCCTTGTCGTGATGTACACACGGCATGTTTAGAAATTTTGTGTCATAGCCTAAGTTGTGTTATTGATTGGCAGCACTATCTTTATTGAATTATTTGATCAAAGTTGTGTTGTGTTAAGCTTTGAAAATTATGATTTGTTATAAATGTGATTTGATAATTTGAAATATGATTGTGAAATATTTGAATTATGAATTGTTCATGAATGTTTTAAATTATACATTTTACGTTTTATTGTGCACCACTGAGTGTCTTTATACTCAGTGATAGCTTTAACTTGCTGTCGCAGATAGAGAAAAGGACATAGCAGTAGAGTGAGCTGCTACAGTCAGAGAGGAGCACGGTTGAAGAAATTCTGTATGGGTATTGTCTATACCCTGGTAGTTTATGTGACACCCCTTACCCGTCTACAGTATATTCTAATAAGATATGTCACACAGTGTACCGGAACACTCTATTTTATCTCAATCATTTTTATTCTTCCTTATTTTATTTTTATCATAGTTTTGAATACAATTTGTGAAATATAATTCATTTAAGTCATTTATTAAAATTATAATTTATTTGAGGTTCCGAAAATTTTATAGAAAATCCGGCAGAATACCGGCTAAAAATGGAGAAAACAGTTCTTCGGAACCTGTGAAAAACACTTCCAATAATCATTTCCAATCAATCCCAAACTCCAATATCAAAATCTCAATATGTTTTTCAACAACATTTCCATTTCTCAATCATTCATCTCATGTAATAATCATGTAAAAGTCATAAATAAATATTCACTTTTCCATTCACAAACACAATTTCTATTATTTACATGAACATCAAAATACATTACATAAGTTTCAATTACACAAAAGAAAATTAAAGTTAGTTACAAAATACCAAAATGAAACCTAGTGTCCTACCAATGCACTGAAGATGGTGAGGTGACACGGACACTATGCAGAGCTGCAGGAGGTCTCACCCAGTCTGCGGTCTACTGGGCTCTAAGTCAGTATCTCCAGAACCTACGCATGGCAAAAGCAACCCGCTAAGCAATAATGCTTAGTGGTGCCAATAATAAAATAAAAGGAAATAATATAAATAAATATGCATTGAATGTATCGATGTTTTACTTGATTTGTACTTGTTATATTCATTATTTCGTTAAATTTATCCACTTTCATTCTTTTGGTTGCCCAAGTAAACTATACTGGACGACTGGACTGGATAAACGAGTAAACTAGCACTGGGTATCTAGTACCTCGGGCCGTCACACCATCGGTCACATATGCATCTCCCGGTGTGCAACAGAACAGCTAATAAACTATAATGACAATAGGCATAAGGCCAAATATCAACACAATATCAGAATGGCTAAAAGCCATGAAATCACAGAATGGCATAATGCCATGTGCAGTACTGCTAACTGAACCCTATTGGCATGCCAAACTATCCAAACCAATCTTGTTAGGTATACTAGGGCATTTGATACTTTTGAATTTTGTAATTTTTGAATTTCAAGCTTTGGTGTCACTATTCACTTCATTAGTCAACAAAAATGTTAACTTTTGCATAGAAAATAGGTACATTGGTTTTAACACTCCCAACATACCACATTTTGCATTCAAAACTTGTTGGCATTAATCACCAATACAATTTCTATGCTTAACACTAATGGAGCAGAATTTTCAGTTTTTATACCCTAACTTTACTGTTCCATTAGTTACTGTTGCAGTGGGAATTTGAGAAAATGATAAACATGAAAGTTGTTCCTTATTTTGTCTAGTTAAATTTCTTTTTTTTGAATCACTCCATTTGGAGTTTTGTAGCTCAAGTTATGGTCCAAAAACCACAACTGGCCGGATTGAAAAATTTCAGAACTGACCATATCTACAGTGCAGTGAACAGTGAATGCAACTGCCTTGTTGAATAAGCTCTGGTCATAATTTGGAGTAGGTTTCTTCATGAAAGTTATTGGTCTATATCTTAACTTGTTGCTGTAAAACTTTCAGGTCAATTGGGCCATTCTACAATGAGTTATGGCCAAATAAACAATCACTGTTTATTTGGTCATTCTGCAGAATCTGGTTGCAGGACATCTTGATTGGGGCAAGTTTTTGGTCCACTTGCTTTGGTCTTTTGGGCATGGTTTCTTCACCAAAATTGTGCCATTATGTGTCTAGTTTCGTTTCCAATTGGCCAAACACCAATTGAATCTACACAGCCAAAGTTATGGCTGTCCAAACAGGCTGGACTAACAGCTACACCTGCTGCTCTCACTAGGCAGCTACACTAATCCTAAATCCTATCACTAAACACACTTCAATTCTTGTTTACCAATACCCAAATGGTCACTAATTGACCATTAAAATGTTCCTACACCATTATAGGAGCTAAACTCCAATTTGCTCAAAACCCTAAATTTTCAATTTCCCTACTTTTCCATTAACCTACAATTCAATGTGCTAAATATTAAGTTCATATCAAGGGCAGCTTATATACTCATTTAATCCAAAGAAATCATCAAAACTCTAATAAATCCATGGCTGCCAAAAATATAAAGTGAGTACATCAAAGGTTTTCATTTGAATTTCTTATAAATTTCAAGTTAAATCAACTTTCTAGTCATAAATTTAAACTTTCTAGTCATGAATTTAAAGAGAGAGGAAAGTATTGGATACTAACCTTATTAAAGCTCCCACTTGAGCTTGTCAATCTTCAAGATTTCTCCCTCTAATGGCTGTCTAAATATGATTTAGGGTGTGAGGATAAATTTTAGTGAAGTGAGGATTAGGTTTTATGGTGTAAAGGGTGAGGTTTTAGCAAGAAAAAGAGGAAGTTTTAATGGAGATAGTGAGGGAAGAGAGGCTGCCGGAAATTGAAGGAGATGAGCAGAAATTTTTTTCAATTTTTAACTCTTTTTTGTGCTTTTTAATTGATTTAAAGGTGCTTGTTAGATGTTGATTGGTGGAGCTCTTTTAAAGACATCATATGGTGTCATAATTTAGTATTTTCCTTCATTTTCTTTTCTTCTTTTCTCTACTCATTTTCAATTCAATTTTTAGCAATATTTATTCACATTTTATGTTATAATAATTATTTACTTAACTGGACAAGTCGGCCAAAAATCATCTCTGAAGGCGAAATGACCAAAATGCCCTCTGTTTGGCTTAACAGACCAAAATTGTCTGTACCGATTGAAAAATTTTTCTAAATATTTTCTTGGCATTCTAATGCCATAGGAACCTCAATGACCCTTCTCTGGAGTCCCCAAAATTATTTTATGAATTTTCCCCTAGGTTTAGGGCTCCTAGTTGTGAGAACCGCAACTTCCTACTAGTTTACCCATCGCTTGGGCACCGGCTCATTTGACTTAGTTGTATTTTATTTCTAAAATTTTTACTAAATTTTTCTTATTAATATTTGAGTTAATTATGGTTCCTCACTTTAGTTTAAATATTTTTCCGGACGTTCTAGCTATCCGGACCGACACTGGCCACCGGAACAGTAGAATGTACGGAGTTGCTACAGGGAGGGTGTTACATTTTAGTTTGATGTAAATATGATAGTATGCATATATATCTCTGTAGTTTGAGCAGTTGTACAGATAAAATTGTAATAATATTTTTTTTGAGATTTTGTGTTTGTAAAGTAAATAGTGAATGTAAATTAAATATTTAAAATGCAATGTGCATGAGTTTATGAAATGTTTTGAGTTATTAAATTTTGATGTGAAATTTGGATTTTGAGTTGAAGTATTGCCATTGTTATTGATTTGAAGTTTGGTGGTTGCAAATGAAGTTGTGATTGAGTAATATATTGGAAGTGTTTTTTTATTTTCAGGTTTTGAAGAACTGCTTTCTCAAAATACAGACGGCACTCTGCCGAAATTTTTGTAAAAATTGCAGAGATTTCAAATATCCAAAAAATTTAATTTATGTTTGGACTTTAAATAAAGGTTTTTAAAATTTGAAAAATATTTTACCCACCAATTTCAAAATGAATAAAAATTGTTTTAAAATCGCTTGTAGTATATTTAATGGGTTACCGGTAAGTGAAGTACGGCAATTCATTAGGTGTACTACGGGAACATGTTACATCTTACAAGGAGTAGGGTGTGACAAGTAGTCCAGTGTGGGTTACTTGGGCAACCAAAAATGAAAGTGGATAAATTTAATGAAATAATGAATATAACAAGTACAAAATAAGTAAGACTACAAATACTCATCGAAAATTTATTTGCAATGAGACATCAATACATTCACTGCATATTTATTTTATGTTATTTCTTTTTATTTTATTATTGGCACCACTAAGCATTATTGCTTAGCGTGTTGCTTTTGCTTCGCGTAGGTTCTGGAGAGACTGATCGAGAGCCCAGTAGACCACAGACTAGGTGAGACCTTCTGTAGCTCTGCATAGTGTCCGTGTCACCTTACCAACGTCAGTGCATTGGTAGGACACTAGGTTTCATTTTGGGTATTTTGTAATTAACTTTTATTTTCTCATATATAATTGAAACTAATGTAATGTATTTTGGTATTAATGTAAATAGTAGAAATTGTGATTATGAATGAAAAAGTAAATATTTATTTATGACTTTTACATGATTATCATATGAGATGAATGATTGAGAAATGGAAATATTGTTGAAAAAAATATTGAGATTTTGTTGATGAAATGGAGTTTGAGATTGATTGAAAAGATTGGAAGTGTTTTTCACAGGTTCCGAAGAACTGTTTTATCCATTTTTAGCCAGTACTCCACCGGATTTTCTATAAAATTTGCGGAACCTCAAATAAATTTTTAATTTCAATAAATGACTGAAATGAATTATATTTCACAAATTGTACTCCATAACTATGAAAAAAAAAATAAATTAGGAAGAATAAAAAATGATTGAATTAAAATAGGGTGTTCCGGTACACTGTGTGGCATATCTTGTTCGACTACACTGTAGACGGGTAAGGGGTGTCACAGAGACTAGAGGAGCAGCAGAGTGAGCTGCCGAGGATTGAGGAGCTACCTACTTTGAAGTTTATGGGGTATATTTTATACCTTGATTGTAAAAATTATTTTGATGTATATAATGTATGTAATGTAGGAAATGGTCATGAGCAGTTGTATAAAGCTTGTAATAAATTTTGGTTTGGATTTTTCCTAATGTAAATTTTTGGAATGATGTATATAAATTATTTTATCTTTATTGAAATATGAATGGAAATATTTTGTTTTAATTTGAATGAAATTGAATTGTAGTATTTTGATGATGTTGAATTTTGGAAAGTGAGAAATGATGTTGAAATTAGTTGGGATGGATGTTGAATTGATGAAGTTGTTGAGATAAATCTTTGAAAATGCTTTTTACAGGTATTTGAAGAACTGTTTTCTCAAAATACAAATGACACTTTGCAGAAATTTTTATAAAATTTACAGAAAAATAAAATGGAACAAAAATTTTAACTAGTTTCAAACTCTAATTAAATGTTTTAATACCTAGTAGAAAATGCTCACCACTTATGAAAGTAAGAAAATTGTTTTAAAATCCCTTGTAGCATACTTAATGAGTTATCGGTAGGTGAAGTTCGGTAGTTTATTAGGTATTCTATGGGATGTTATGCCTTACAGAG
Source organism: Hevea brasiliensis (assembly GCF_030052815.1). Classification (NCBI taxonomy): domain Eukaryota; kingdom Viridiplantae; phylum Streptophyta; class Magnoliopsida; order Malpighiales; family Euphorbiaceae; genus Hevea; species Hevea brasiliensis. The sequence continues at coordinate 62,670,183 of NC_079502.1, read as the reverse complement.
GGGTAAGGTGTGACATGTTTTAATGGTATCAGAGCAAACTTTTAAAGTACGTTTTAACTTGTGAATTTGTGTCTTTTCTTTGTTTAGTACAATTGCTCAATGTCCTTATTTGTTACATACAGTGCATTACATCATAAATATGAACTAACGAAGGAAAATCTCCTTGTGTTATTTGTTCAGGAGATATCCTAACTTCAGACCGAAATGGAAGAAGGGGATCGCTCTGTTGCACAGTCTGTAGAAGTTGAGGCACAAGGAGAAGCCCCAGCTCTACAAAATGTCAGTGGGTCAGTGGCACCAGCCCCATAAATGCTGTAGTTTCCTGCACAGTTCGCACAGCAGATGGCGGTAATGTTTCAACAAATGGCTGGGGGTTATGCCTACTCAAGCTCTACCCCAAACTACTGTGGTGCAACCTCAAGCTCCAGTTAGACAGTATGACAAGCTGTTGAAGTATGGGGCTATAGAATTTAAGGGTACAGTAGACCCACTAGAGGCAGAGCAATGGCTGGAAAGAATGGACAGAGTGTTCAAGAAGCTACACTGCCCAGAAGAACTAAAATTCGAGTACTCAGTATCACTACTGCAAGGGGATGCATATGATTGGTGGAAGACAATCCCCCACAGCTTAGTTGAACCACTAGTATTGACCTGGGATGACTTCATAAGAGAATTCAGACAGAAATACGTCCCAGATGCATACGTGGATCAGAAACTACAAGAATTTCTGAGTCTAAAATAAGGTAGCAGAACAATGACAGAATATGAGAGGGAGTTCTCCTGCTTAAGCCACTATGCTGGGAGTCTCCTTTCTACTAGCAAGGAATGATGCAAGAGATTTGAGACGGGTTTGAAGCCCAGCCTACGGATCAAGCAGTGGGATTCAGACACAATAATTTCTCAGAGCTCATCTCTCAGGCACTTGAGTTGAAAAGAATTGAATCAGAAGCGACCCTAGTAAAAGAAAAATCAGAGAAAACTGAGAAATCAGGGAAAGATAAAGGGGAACAGTCAGTAGAGCAAAGTCCTAGTGGTACCTCTGGAAAAAAGAAGAAATTTGGTGGACCTAGCAGAAGTCGAGGTGGAAGGTTTGGAAGGGGCAGATTCTCTGGACAGAGACTCCCTAGGTCTGGTCAACAGTTGAGCAGGGGTTCACAACCTCTCCGCCCCTGTGAGACTTGTGGCAAGATTCACGGGGGAGAATGCTATTGGGCAACAGGAGCTTGCTTTAACTATGGAGGCAAGGGCCATATTGCAAAAGATTGCACTAGTGCTCCTAGATTCGATCCAGCTCCCACTACTGCAGAAGGATCTGTTCAGAGTCCTGCTCCCAGAGGTTCACAATCGGTTGACAGAGGAAGAGGCAGAGGTAGAGGCAATGCTTCGGGCAGTTAAGGTACTGTTGGTCAGTCAGCACAAAGAAGTGCTTTAGCCAGGGTTTATACAATGAGACAGCGAGAAGAGGCTAAGACTTCCGATGTGTTAGCCGGTATATTCTCTATCTCTGATCAAGAAGTATTTTTTGTTGTTTGGCATAGTCAGTTCACTCGCCGTTCCGTGTGTCAAAATGGATTTTGAAGTGCTAGTAACTAGTTCATTAGGACAAGAGGTTCGGGTCAACAGAATCTATAGAGACTGTCCTTTGGTGATCCAAGGACATGTTTTTCTATCAGATTTGATTGAAATGCCCTTCAGAGATTATGATATTATCTTGGGCATGGATTGGTTAGCCAGGCATCATGCCATGATTGACTGTAGACTGAAGACAGTCACTTTTGATCTCCCTTTGTACGGTGATGTGGTAATACATGGAGAGAGGCATTTATTGCCATCAAACATCATTTCGGAATTTATTGCCATCAAACATCATTTCGGCTGCACTAGCCAAAAGGATTATCAAAAAGGGGTGTGAAGCATACTTGGCACATGTGATAGACACCCAAGTGGGAAGTCCAGCACTCAGGGACATCCCTACAGTATGTGACTTTCCGGATGTGTTTCCTGATGAATTGCCAGGATTACCTTCAGAAAGAGAGGTACAGTTTGAGATTGATGTTATGCCTGGTGTGGACCCAATCTCTATAACACCATATAGAATGGCACATGCAAAATTGAAAGAGTTGAAAATGCAGTTGCAAGAGCTGCTTGACAAGGGCTTTATCCGCCCTAGTGTGTCACCTTGGGGAGTGCCAGTGTTATTTGTAAAGAAGAAAGATGACACTCTCCGGTTATGTATTGATTATCGATAGTTGAATAAGGTGACAATAAAGAATAGATATCCATTGCCCCGCATTGATGACTTGTTTGATCAGTTGAGGGGTGCAGCTGTGTTCTCCAAAATTGACGTGAGATCAGGTTATTATTAGCTGAAAGTACAAGAGCAGAGTATCCCTAAAACTGCCTTTAGAACCCATTATGGCCATTGTGAGTTCTTAGTCATGCCATTCGGGTTAACTAATGCTCCGGCTACTTTTATGGATCTGATGAACATTGTCTTCAGACCATATCTTGACCAGTTTGTTGTGGTATTCATAGATGATATATTAGTCTATTTGAGGAGTGCAGAAGAGCATGATAGACATCTGCGGATTGTACTGCAGACTTTGAGGGAGAAACAGCTATACGCCAAATTGTCAAAGTGTGAATTTTGGCTGAAGGAAATATCCTTCTTGGGGCATGTAGTATCGGTAGAGGGCATTAAGGTATATCCAAGTAAGATAGAAGCTGTCCTTAATTAGAGGCCACCCAGAAATATCACGGAGATTCACAGTTTTTAGGGTTTAGCTGGATACTACCGTTGATTTGTGAAGGGATTTTCTATGTTGGCATCTCCATTGACTAAGTTACTTCGAAAAGATGTGAAATTTCAATGGACGGACAAATACCAGTAGAGTTTTGATGAATTGAAGAAATGTTTGACTGAGGCTCCGGTCCTGACTTTACCTACCCTGGGTAAAGAATACACAGTATATAGTGATGCTTCTCACAATGGGCTAGGCTGTGTACTAATGCAAGATCGAAATGTCATTGCCTATGCATCACGCCAACTAAAACCGCATGAGAGGAATTATCCGACACATGACTTAGAGCTTGCAGTTATAGTGTTCGCTCTTAAGATCTAGAGACATTATTTGTATGGGGAGAAGTGCTACATCTACATAGATCATAAGAGTTTGAAGTATTTGGGCACTCAGAAGGAGTTAAATTTGAGACAGAGGAGATGGTTAAAGTTGATAAAAGACTATGATTTTCTGATAGACTATCAGCCAAGGAAAGCTAATGTGGTGGCTGACGCCTTAAGTCGCAAAACTATGGCAAGTCTACGGGTTACTCGTTTGTCTATGGTACATGAGTTGAGATCATTACATGCTAGCTTAGAGATTAATAATGAGGGGCAAACAGCAGTTGCGTGGCATTTACAACCAGTGTTGATTGATCAGATCAGAATGGCTGCTTAGATTGATGAAAGGTATCAAAAGCTGTTGGAAGAAGTCCGACAGGGTAAGAAACCAGAATTCTCAATAAGAGATGACAGTCTATTGCTACACCAGGGCAGAATGTGTGTTCCTAATGATGTTGATTTGAGGAAGATCATTTTGAAGGAAGCACATGAGTCTCCTTTTACCATGTACCCTGGTGGCACAAAAATGTATAGAGGGCTAAAGAAGCATTACTGGTGGATGGGTATGAAAAGAGATGTGGCAGAATTTATTTTCAAATTCCTAACTTATTAACAAGTGAAAGCAGAGCATCAAGTACTCGCTGGGTTGTTACATCCACTACCGGTACCAGAATGGAAATGGGAGAGAATAACAATAGATTTTGTCATGGCACTTCCGAGGACACAGAATAGTCATGATGGAGTTTGGGTCATTGTTGACAGACTAACCAAGTCTGCTCATTTTCTGCCAGTTCAGATGGACTACAGTTTAGAAAGATTGGCCAAGTTATACATTGATGAGATAGTAAGACTGCATGGTGTGCCAGTATCCATCATATCAGACAGAAATCCTAGGTTCACTTTTAGATTCTGGGGTAGTCTTCAGAGAGCCCTAGAAACTAGATTGAACTTTAGCATGGCATTCCACCCACAGATAGATGGCCAGCCTGAGAGGGTAATTCAGATCTTGGAGGACATGCTACAAGCTTGTGTGATTGAGTTTGAGGGCAGTTGGGACATACACTTGCCTTTGATTGAGTTTACTTACAACAACAGCTACCAATCAAGCATTGGGATGCCTCCATATGAAGCTTTGTATGGCAGAAAGTGCAGAACTCCCCTATGTTGGGATGAAGTAGGTGAAAGAAAGTTGATTGGGCCAGAAATTGTTCAGCAAACTGAGGAGAAGATTAGGGTGATCAAAGATCGATTTAAGACTGCATCAGACCGTCAGAAATCCTATATTGATTTAAAGAGAAGGGATATTGAGTATACAGTGGGTGAGAAAGTATTCCTTAAGGTTTCTCCTTGGAAGAAAATTATGAGATTCAGCAGAAAGGGGAAACTGAGTCCTCGTTTCATTGGGCCTTATGAGGTTCTGGAAAGAGTGGGTCCTTTGGCATATCGTTTGACACTACCTCCAGAGTTGGAGAAGTTACATAATGTCTTTCATGTATCTATGTTGAGGAGGTATAGATCAGACCCATCTCATGTATTACCAGTGGAAGAAATTGAAGTTAATACAGACCTCACATATGAGGAAGAACCCATAGAGATGCTAGCATATGAGGTGAAGCAGCTACAGAACAAGCAGATACCGTTAGTGAAAGTGCTGTGAAACCATCATTTGGGCCAAGAAACTACTTGGGAACGAGAGGAGGACATGAGGAGATAGCACCCACAGCTATTTAGAGACTGATACCAGGTAAAATTTCGAGACGAAATTTATTTTAAGGGGGGGAGAATTGTAACACCCCTATTTGTATAGCCTGGTATATTTCACTATCCCAGTGACCGGTGTTAGTCCGGATAATTAAGGGGATTAGAACCACATTTAAGACAACTACATAAGCCCTGAACACAAATAATTAGTAATTATAAATTAGTTAAGTATAAATAAGAAAAACAGAACATCAGAGGTTAAATGAGCTGAGAGTCCAGCGATGGGTGACCTTCTCGGGAAGGATTGCGTAGTCGATTTAAACTTAAATTTCGAACTGTAAAATGTGACGCTGCGGTCCTTAGGACTATTGCGAACACAGTGGAAAAGAGAAAATCACGAAAAATAATTGTTAAGTTGATCAAATAATTAGGTCAGTGATTTGGAAGAAATATTAAATTATTTGCAAACCGGGTCAAACCAGCGAGGGGCAATTTGGTCAATTGACCCCTAGAGCTGACTCCTGACCTAACTGTCAAATAAAATCAGAGAAAAGAAAAATTTCATAATCGGGAATTAAATTAAAAAACTAATGGAAAAATAAATAGAAAAAAAAAGAAAAAGGAAAAGTGAAAAGTAATGACATCATGCATGACATCATGCATGATGCAATAAACATAATAATAATAAAAAGTTAAATTCAGATTAATTTGTGGTATTCCATAAAGGATTAATTTATAAAAGAAAGAAAAAAAAAAGTCATCTTCTACAATTGTCATTCCATCTCTTCTCTCTCAACTCTCTCACTTTTCTTATCTTCCTCCATTGAAGCTTATTAAAAAGCTTCTTAAACCCAAAAATTGAGCTATGAAATTTATAGATTTCTTAGTTAAAACTTTTAGTTGAGTCTTGTTAAGAATATTGAACAGAGAAAAATTGAAGAAAACTTGAAGAATCAAGGAGTTAGGAAGCTCCATTTGAGGTAAGCTCCCTTGCTTAACTTTGGTTTAGTTATAAGTATAGAAGTAAGATTTAAATGGTAGAATTACATGAAAATATGAAAAGAAGCATGCCTATCTAGAATCCTATGAATTTTGGCCAGCAGTAGATTAATATTGTAATTGGTGTTCTGATGCAAATAATGAAGTGGTTAAGTATAAATGAATGTATAAGTACTAAATATGCATTTAGAATTCAACAAATGTAACAAATTGGAGAATGAAGGTTTGAACCTAGGGTTTTGGCAGCCAAAAATTGGAGAATTAGTTAAATGGTGTGTTTGACTTAGTTTGAGCTAAAAAATGGTCATTTGTGACCAATTGATGTATGTTGGAAGTGTTAGAATTAGGTTCAAATTCGGATTGATTAGGAACATGCTACAGGCAGCATGACCAAGGTCCCTTTCAGGGACCAAAACTGAAAATTTACAAACCCAATTGGTGTGAGGCCAATTGAGAATGAAACTAGACACAAAATATCACATTTTTCATTTAGGAATTATGCCCAAAAAGTGACCATAGCATAGTGAACAAATTGGCCAAATCTGGATGTGAGTATTTTTCCCTATACAAAAATGGCCAAATGGATGTGAGTGTTCATTTGGCCATAACTTGGGCTAGGCAGGTCTAAATGACCTGAAAGTTTACCAGTAGAAAGCTGAGATATAGACCTAAAACTTTCATGAAGAATATAAACCCAAATTATGCCCTTAACCGAGTCATTTAGCCACCCAAAGTTGGTGACCTAAAACTGCCAGAACCCAGAAATTTGACTAGAAATCTGGGTAAGTCCAATCCGGTAGCCATGATTCAAATGGCTATAACTTTAACTACAAAATTCTAATTGGAGTGAATAAAAAAGGAGAATAAAGTTAAGACAATAAGGAACAATTTCTATGAAGAAAACTTAACCAAATTCTAATAGCAACATGACCAATGGAATAGTGCAACATAGAATATCAAAACTGAAAATTTACAAATTTTCCTAAAAGATTTAAAATTTGAGTAAACAACCAAAACCAACAAATTTAGTAACCAAAATGTGGTATGTGGGTGAAATTGGAATTTCCATACCTATTAAGCCTTAGAAAGTCAACAAATTGACTTGAATAGTATAGTGAATAGTAATCCCGAAACACAAATTTTAAAGAACGCCAAGTTTAGCATATTAAAGCTAGGTAAAAGTAAATTTGAATTTATTTTTGGATTTATGATAAGTTATGATACTGAAACACTATGAAACTGTGTGTTTTAGTTGAAAAGAATACCAGGAAAGAACCCGAGGGATCGAGTTATGGCCAAGAGGCGACTTATATAAGGTTTGTGCACAACATAGAATTTCTATAAATTTTCTTCTGCACATTTTTTTGAATAAATTGAAATATTTAATTGTGACACCATTGTTTTGAAATGTTTACTATGCTTCTGATTTAAATTATTGAAAGATTAATTGTTTGTGTTTGAAATGAAAATAAATTTTTAGTAAATTGTTAAGATAGTTTTGAAACCACAGTGTCATAACCATATATTTGAATACCTCACTAGCATGATTAGTGGGGGAAATCAGTTTCAAATTTTGATTCCTTCTCTGGCTGAAGTTTTGAGGTGTGTGCCAGTAGAAGAAGAAAAAGAATAGGTTCCCATATATTTGAGCTAGCTAGCCTTGTGATGTGACCTCTCCTTAGCCTCTGGCTATTGAGATGATATTTGTTTTGAATGGCATGATATAACTGTGTGTTTTTATGAAATTTGTTTTGAGACTTTCGAAATGAAATTGTTTGGATTAAAATCTTATAAATCGTGTTTTGAATTTATATTTCATGTTCAGTTTAATTTTTGAATAAATATGATTTAAATTTTGCATGAATGTTATTTTAGTATGTTGTGCACCACTGAATCCTAGTACTCAACGATGGCTGTTGTTGCTATCGCAGATATAGAGACTAGAGGAGTAGCAGAGTGAGCTATTGAGGATTAAGAAGCTACCTACTCTGAAGTTTATCGGGTATTTTTATACCCTGATTGTAAAAATTATTTTGATGTATGTAATGTATGTAAATGTAGGAAATGATCATGAACAGTTGTATAAAGCTTGTAATAAATTTTGTTTTGGATTTTTCCTAATGTAAATTTTTGGAACGATGTATATAAATTGTTTTATCTTTATTGAAATACGAATGAAAATATTTTGTTTTAATTTGAATGAAATTGAATTATAGTATTTTGATGATGCTAAATTTTGGAAATTGAGAAATGATGTTGAAATTGGTTGGGATGGATGTTGAATTGATGAAGTTGTTGAGATAAATATTTGGAAGTGCTTTTTACAGGTATTTGAAGAACTGTTTTCTCAAAATACAGATGGCACTCTGCCGAAATTTTATAAAATTTGCGGAAAAATAAAATGGAACAAAAATTTTAATTAGTTTTAAACTCTAATTAAATATTTTAATACCTAGTAGAAAATGCTCACCACTTATGAAAGTAAGAAAATTGTTTTAAAATCTCTTGTAGGGTACTTAATGAGTTATCGGCAGGTAAAGTTCGGTAGTTCATTAGGTATTGTACGGAATCATGTTATGCCTTACAGAAGGGTAAGGTGTGACATTATTCTATGTGAAGATGTTGCTAATTATTTTTAGTGACACCTTATCCGTTTTTAATACTTTTTAGCGACACTTTATCCGTTGCTAATACTTTTTAGTAACACCTTATCCATCGCTGATACTTTCAGCAGCGAGAAGTTTTTATATAAATTTATCGCTAATAATTTTTTTTAACAAGTTATCCATCGCTAATACATTTAGCAATGAGAAGCTATTCAATGTAAATTCATTGCTAATAACTATTTGCAATGACTTATCTGTCACTAAATATATAAAGAATTTTAATTTCTAATATTACTATAATTAATATAAATTAATATTTTAATAGTAATTGTACTTATACTTAAGATCCTATTATAATTGTATAGTCTTAATTCTATAGGTATTATCAATTCATTAAAAATTATTTAGTTTTACAGAGGGGTAAGGTGTGACAGTCCACACCATCAATGGGCAGCTCTCCAGGGACGGTGTTTAGGGGACCAGCCCCTGCATCTTCTGCTTGTCAGTACTATCAGAAGTGGCATAAGGGGGAATGTTGGCGAGTGGCCGGTGCATGCTTACGGTGTGGATCGACAGAACACCAGATCAAGAATTGTCCGAAGAGGACTACTACTGTTGCTCCAGCACAAACTGACAAACCTGCTCCTGCACCACAAAGGCATAGGAAGCCCGGTAAACCTGAGGCCGCTGGTCCATCATTGAGGCTTGCATCCGAGTCAGCTGAGAGGCCAGACACTAGAATACCTACCAGGGCCTATGCCATCAGAGCTCAGGAGGAGCAAGATGCCCCGGATGTCATCAGGGGTATGTTTTCCCTCTACAACACTACTGTGCATGCATTGGTGGATCTAGGATCCACTCATTCCTACATTTGTATCAAACTACCCATAGAGAGGGGAGTTCCAGTAGAGGAGTGTGATCAAGACATTCTGGTCACAAATCCATTAGGCCACAGTGTGGTAGTGAATAAGGTGCATAAAGGTTGTCTGTTGAGGATTCAGGGGTATGAATTCTCGGCAGACCTAATTGAGTTACCCTTCCACGAGTTTGACATGATTTTGGGAATGGACTGGTTGTCACGTCATCAGGCAATAGTTGATTGCAAATTGAAGAGGATTTCTCTGAAAACTTTTGAGGGTAATGAGATCACTGTTGTGGGTGAAAGGACAAATTTCCTGTCCAATGTTATCTCAGCCACAGTTGCAAGAAGATTGATGAGAAAAGGCTGTGAAGCTTACCTAGCACACGTGGTTGATACTAGGCAAGCTAAGCCAAACCTGTGTAATATACCCATAGTAAGAGACTTCCCAGATGTATTTCCTGAAGAGGTGCCTGGTTTACCACCAGAAAGGGAAGTCGAGTTTGCTATTGAGGTAATGCCGGGTACAGCACCCATTTCTATTGCTCCTTATAGGATGGCACCCACTGAATTGAGGGAGTTGAAAACTCAGTTGCAAGAGTTGCTTGATAAGGGGTTCATACGCCCTAGTGTGTCACCATGGGGAGCTCCGGTGCTGTTTGTGAAAAAGAAGGATGGAACTTTGAGATTGTGTATTGATTACCAGCAGTTGAACAAAGTAACTGTGAAGAACAAATATCCATTGCCCAGAATTGATGATCTATTTGATCAGTTGAAAGGAGCCGGTTTATTTTCAAAAATTGATCTTAGATCAGGGTATCATCAGTTGAGGGTAAAGGATGCAGATGTGTCAAAAACTGCATTCAGAACTCGGTATGGACACTATGAATTTTTAGTGATGCCGTTTGGTTTGACAAATGCACCAGCAGCATTTATGGACCTTATGAACCGTATCTTCCATCCATACTTAGATCGGTTTGTAGTGGTCTTTATTGATGATATTCTGGTGTATTCCAAGGCCAGGGAAGAACATGATGAACATTTGAGGATTGTTCTGCAAACCCTGAGAGAAAAGAAGTTGTATGATAAGTTGTCTAAGTGTGACTTTTGGATGAGTGAAATCTCTTTTCTTGGACACATAGTATCAGCTGAGGGGATTAGAGTAGATCCCAAAAAGATAAAAGCAATGATGGAATGGAAGCCTCCTAGAAATACAACTGAGGTCAGAAGTTTCTTGGGGCTAGCTGGGTATTACATAAGATTTGTGAAGGGGTTCTCTCTTATAGCTACTCCAATGACCAAGTTGTTGCACAAGAATGTGAAATTTGGCTGGAACGACAAGTGCCTAGCCAGTTTTGAGAGGCTAAAGGCTATGTTGACAGAAGCACCAGTGTTAACACAGCCAGTGACGGGAAAAGACTTTGTGGTTTACAGTGATGCCTCGCATAATGGGCTAGGGTGTGTATTGATGCAAGAGGGGAAAGTGGTCACCTATGTTTCTAGGCAGTTAAGGCCACATGACCAGAACTATCCTACTCATGAATTGGAGTTAACAGCAATTATTTTCGCACTGAAGATATGGAGGCATTATTTATATAGTGAAAAATGCTACATCTATACAGACCACAATAGTCTAAAATATTTGCCAACCTAGAAGGAGCTCAATCTTGGACAGAGGTGATGGATTGAGTTCTTAAAGGACTATGATTGTGTGATAGATTATCATCCTGGGAAGGCAAATGTAGTTGCTGATGCCTTGAGCAGAAAGTCCATCACAGCTTTAAGATCACTCAAGGCCTATCTGTCCTTAGCTCAAGATGGAGCTATTTTGGCTGAGTTGCAAGTGAGGCCAACCCTGCTACAGCAGATACAAGATGGGCAGAGGGCAGATGAAAAACTAATGGCCATTATGGGTAAAATTCCTAAGGGGAAGGAAACTGAATATGAGGTGAAAGCAGATGGGTGTCTGTACTACAGAGGAAGAGTGTGTGTACCAGATGATGGGGAACTGAAGACTAGTATTCTGAAAGAAGCACACACTAGTGTTTATGCTATGCACCCGGGAAGCACGAAAATGTATAATGATTTGAAGCCTCATTATTGGTGGCCTAGTATGAAGAGGGATATAGCTGACTATGTGACTAAGTGTTTGACATGTCAGCAAGTTAAAGCAAAATATCAAGTTCCATCAGGATTGCTACAGCCTATAAGCATACCTGAATGGAAATGGGACCGGGTCACTATGGATTTTGTTAGTGGTCTACCTCTCACCCAAAAGAAGTATGATGCAGTGTGGGTGATAGTGGATAGATTGACAAAGTCAGCACATTTTCTGCCAGTTAGGACTGACTACTCACTGGAGAAGCTAGCAGAATTATATATCAGTGAGATAGTTAGACTGCATGGAATCCCACTTTCCATCATATCTGATCGAGACCCAAGGTTTACATCGAGATTCTGGAAAAAGCTGCAAGAAGCCTTGGGCACACAACTCCCCTTTAGCATGGATTTTCATCCTAAGACGGATGGACAGTCAGAACGAGTAATCCAGGTAAACCTAAGAACTAAATGAATTTTTGCAATTAATAAATTGAAATGATAGTAACAATGTGAATTATGTGATAGATCCTAGAGGATATGCTAAGGAGTTGTGTCATTGAGTTTGAGGGGAGCTGGGATAGATACCTCCCACTGGCAGACTTTGCATACAATAATAGCTACCAAGCTAGCATTCAAATGGTTTCGTATGAAGCACTGTATGGGAGGAAATGTAGAACCCCAGTGTGTTGGACTGAATTGGGCGAAGATAAGCTGGTAGGACCAGACCTGGTGAAACAGATTGAGGAGAAAGTAAAGATAATCAAAGCTAACCTGAAGGTTGCCTTAGATAGACAGAAATCTTATGCTGATTTGAAGAGAAAAGAGATAGAATATGCAGTTGGCAATAAAGTGTTTCTCAAAGTCTCATCGTGGAAGAAAGTACTGAGGTTTGGGAGAAAGGGTAAGTTAAGCCCTAGGTTCATTGGCCCATATGAAGTCATTGAACGTGTGGGACCAGTGGCCTATCGACTAGCTTTACCACCAGAACTGGATAAAATTCATAATGTATTCCATGTTTCGTTGCTGAGAAGGTATTGCTCAGACTCTTCACATGTCATTTCCATGGAAGAGATTGAAATCCAACCGGATTTGACATACACAGAAGAACCTATATAAATCCTAGCTCGAGAAGTGAAGGAATTGAGAAATAAACAAATTCCACTGGTGAAAGTGCTTTGGAGGCACCACAACACTGAAGAGGCAACTTGGGAAAGTGAAGAGATAATGAGGCAATAGTTCCCTCAACTGTTTGCATCAGGTATATTTCGAGGATGAAATTTTCTTAAAGGGGAAGAGTTGTAACATCCTCATTTTAGCTAGTCCGTACAGTCTACTGTTCCGGTGACTAGTGTCGGTCCGGACAGCTAGAACGTTCGGAAAAATATTTAAACTAAAGTGAGGAACCAAAAAAAAATTAACTCAAATAATTAATATATATATATATATATATATATAGGAAAAATTATAAAATAATTCTTGGGACCCCAGAGAAGGGTCATTGAGGTTCTTATGAGATTAGAATGCCAAGAAATTACTTAGAAAAATTTTTCAATCGGTAAAGACAATTTTGGCCCATTAAGCCAAACGGAGGGTATTTTGGTCATTTCGTCTTCAGAGATGATTTTTGTGCCAACTTTTCCAGTTAAATAAATAATTTATATAACATAAAATATGATTAAATATTGTTAAAAATTTAATTGAAATTAATTGGGCAAGAAAAGGATGGAAAAATGAAAGAAATTGAAATTATGACATCATAAGGATGTCATTAAAAGTCTCCAACCCAATCAAGTGTTGACACATGTCACCAAGGTATATAAAGAGGTAAATGGGATGCAAAAAGAAAGAAAAAAAAATCAGAACTCCCTTCTTCTCTTCTTCTCCTTAACGTAAAACTCTCCCACCATAGCCACCATGAGCAAGCTTTTGAAAGCTTGAATCCACACCCTTTCTCACCAAAAAAAACCCTAGTTGTCTTTATAAAAAATTCACCCCACACCTTGAGGAAGCTTTGGGCAGCAAATTTTTATAGAAAAATTGAAGTTTTGCAAGACCCAAACTTAGTTCCAAAGAGGTTAGTGACCTAACCATGAATTTTTCTTTAAATTCATGTTAAGGACTTTGAATGAGTGTAAATTACAAAGAAAAAAAATTGTTGAATACCATTTGTATGTAAACCCTAGATTTTTGGTAGCCATGGTTAGGGTTTGATTGTGTTGAGTTTAATGAAATTAAAAGACTATCATGGCTGCCCACAACATGTATTTACTAAGTGGATTGATGAAATGAAGTGAAAATGCATGTGGGGTAATGTTTGAGATGTTAGGGTTAGGGTTTGGAATGGAAAAATGGGACTTTGAGCATGTAATGATGAAAGTGAGTTTTAATGGTAAATTAGTGACCATTTGGTTATGTGTAAACAAGAAATGAGGTGGTTTGATTAGTGAGAATTGCAGTTGGTGTGGCTGCCCATGGTGACCTGCAGAATTGGACATGAGTCTAGCAGGTTTGGGCAGCCATAACTTGAATTGTAGAGGTTCAATTGGTGCAAGGCCAATTGGAAATAAAACTAGACACATAATGGCACAACTTTGGTGAAGAAACCATGCCCATAAGACCAAACCAAGTGGACCAAAAGCTTGCCTTAATCCAGGTGACCTGCAGTCTGTTTCTGCAGAATGACCAAATGAATAGTGACTGTTCATTTGGCCATAACTCAATGTAGAAAGGTCCAATTGACCTGAAATTTTACCAGAAACAAGCTGAGATATAGATCAACAACTTTCATGAAGAAACCTACCCCAAATTATGACCAGAACCTATCCAAAAAGTGAGTTCCATTCACTGTTCATTGCACTGTAGATATGGTCAGCCTAGAAAAATTTCAATCCGGCCAGTTGTGGTTTTTGGATCATAAATTAAGCTACAAAACTCCAAATGGAGTGATTCAAAAAAGGAAATTCAACTAGACAAAATAAGGAACAACTTTTATGTTGATAATTTTGCCAAATTCCCACTGCAAAAATGACTAATGGAGCAATAAATATAAGGTATGAAAACTAAAAATTCTGCTCAATTAACTTTAAAATTAGAAATGGTATTGGCAACCAATACCAACAAATTTTGGTATGTTGGGAGCATTAAAACCAGTGTACCTATTGTCTATGCAAAAGTCAATATTTTGGTTGACTAATGAAGTGAATAGTAACGCCAAAACTTGAAATTCAAAAATTGTAAAACTTAAAAATGTAATATGCCCTAGTATACCTAGCAAGATTGGTTTGGATAGCTTGGCATGCCAATAGGGTTCTGTTAGCAGTACTGCATATGGCTTCATGCCATTCTGTGTTTCATGGCTTTCCCATGCCATTCTGTGACATAATAGCCTTTGGCTAAGTTATTTGAGTTGATATACTTGGGTTTTAACCCTAATAATTATTACAGCTTATTAGCTGTTTTGTTGCACACCGGGAGACACAATGTGACCAATGGTGTGATGGTCCGAGGTACTTAGTACTCAGTGCCAGTTTACCCATTTATCCACTCCAGTCAACTAGTATGAGTTACTCGGGCAATGATTATAAACCTTACCAAAGTTTAATCAAATAATAATGAAATTAATATCAGAAGTTAAGTCTACCAAAAATGTAAAAACACATTCTGCATATTCGTTTCATTTTATGTTATTTTATATTATTTTATATTGTCACCATTAAGCAGAATTGCTTAGCGCGTCGCTTTTGCCACGCGCAGGTACTGGAGACCTAGCTGGGGAGCCCAGCATACATCAGATGGGGTGAGCCTTCAGATCTGCATCTGGGGTCCGGAGTCACCTCATATTTGCACTGCATATGGTAGGACATTAGGACTATAGGTGGCCCTTTTGTATTTTTGCATTTTGTATTAGTTTGGATTGTAACTATAAACTTCTATAATTATGTATTAATGTAAATATATGAAATTTCATATTATTGAGATTTTCTGCATAATGTATGTTGATAAATGAAATGTTGAGAATTATTTGTGAATATGCTTCAAATGATGAAGTGAACAGAAAAGTTTTGAAAATAGTATTGTGATTTGAGATTGAGATTTTGAGATTGACTTGAATGTGTATAATGGAGTTTGGATTTGGAAATTATTTTTAGAAGTGTTTTTAAACAGGTTCAGAAGAACTGTTTTTTTTTCCAATTTACAGTCGGCACTCTGCTGGATTTTCTATAAAATTTGCGGATAAATTCATATTTATCAAAATTGAAAATAAATGAATTATAAAGGGATAAATTGCAATACAAACATAAATTGGTGCTCCGGCACACTGAGTGGCACAACTTGCTCGGCTATACTATAGACGGGTAAGGGGTGTTACAGGATTGTTACCAGTTAGGCATGGAATTCACCTTTCTAAAGAATTGTCCCCCAAGACTCCTGAAGAAAGGGAAAAGATGGCCAAGGTTCCTTATGCTTTGGCTATAGGAAGCCTAATGTATGCCATGTTGTGTACTAAGCCTGATATCGCCTACGCAGTTAGTATGACTAGCAGGTTTCAGTCCAATCCAGGTTTGGAACACTAGATAGCTGTCAAGAATAACCTTAAATATTTGAGAAGGACTAAGGATTTATTCTTGATATATGGAGGAGGTGAACTTCAACTAGAAGGATTTACATATTCTGATTTTTAATCAGATATTGATGACAGAAAATCTGTCTTAAGGTTTGTATTTTTGTGTAATGGAGGAGTTATCTGTTGGAAAAGTTCCAAACAAACAACTATAGATGACTCCATTACTGAAGCTAAATATGTTGTTGCATGTGATGCTACAAAAGAGGTTGTTTGGATCAAGAAGTTCATTACAGAACTAGAAGTGGTTCCTTCCATTGAGTCAGCAGTTCCTCTCTACTGTGACAATAATGGAGCCATTGTACAGGCAAAGGAGCCTAGGTCTCACTAGCGATCCAAACACATAGAGCGGCGATTTTATATTATCAGAGAGATAGTTGGAAGAGGCGACATTGCTATGCAGAATGTCACACCCTACCCCTCAGTAAGATGTAACATGATCCCGTAGTACATCTAATGAATTACCGTACTTCGCCTACCGGTAACCGATTAAATATATTACAAAAGATTTTAAAAAAATTTTCTTACTTTTTGAAAGTGGTGAACTTTTATAGTAAGTATTAAAAACATTTACTTAAAGTTTAAAGACTAGTTAAAATTTTTGTATATTTTTATTTTTACGCAAATTTTGAAAAATTTTCGATAGAGTATCATCTATATTTGGGAAAAATAGTTCTTCAAACACCTGTAGAAATTTATTTCATCAAAATCAACTACAACCACAACACAAATCAATATCATTTCTCCCAACTCCATAATTCAAAACAATTCTCAATTCAATTGTCTTCAAAAATAATATTAAATAACTTCATTCATATTCCACTAAAGAAAAATTAATTTACATTAATTACAAAACTCAAAAATAAGTTTGAACATTACAATAATTTGCACTTCCATTACACATCCAAAATAACATTTCAAAAGTTTTATACATCTGCTCAAATAATTTACATGCATATATTTACATGCATAATCAAATCTAATATACAAGGGTATAACTAAATACCTGTACAAAAGTCTCAGTGTAGTCCCAACAATCAGCAGCTCACTCTGCTGCATTTTTTCTTATTTCTATCTGCGACAACAAAGAAAATTATCGCTGAGTATAAAAATGCTCAATGGTGCACAATAAAATATAAAATGCAAAATATAAAACATTTGTTATTAATTCACAGTTTAAATATTTTACAATCACATTTCAATTTTCAAATCATATTTATCACAAATCACAATTTAAATATTTCACAATTTTTAAAGCTTAATAAACACAAATTTTATCAAACAATTTAATAACACAGTGTTACCAATCAATAACACAACTTAGGCCATGACACAAAATTTTCAAACATGCCGTGTGTACATCACGACAAGGCATACTCACCCCACTAATCGAAATCAATGAGGGAGGTGGCTAGCTAGCTAATGAGTATTCATTCAAACTCACCTCCGACTGGCACGCTAGAGAAGGAGGAAAATAATCATACTCACCCCATAAATGGAGGAGGAACATAGTGATATTGCCATGCCAAGTGTGAATCAAAAACAATTTAAATCAAGTTATTCAAACATTTCACACAAAACACAAATCAATTTCCAAATTCAAATTTCAAATCATGAAATGGCAACACAGCATTTCTCGAAACCCATAATTAGTACAACTAATTCACAATGCATAGCTAAATAAGTTTTCAATTAGAAAATAATAAATTAAAGTTTATTGTGCACAAACCTGATGTGAGTTACCTCTAGGCCTTGATTCAGTTTGCCCTATCCTTATCCAGGTCTTTTTAAACTGAAATACACAATTTATAGTGTTTCAGTATCTTATCTCATAATAAATCCAATAATTAATTCATATATTCTTAATTCTAGCCCCAATATGCTTAAACTAACATTCTTGAAAATTTTCATTTTGGACTTACTATTCACGATACTATTCAAGTCAATTTGTTGACTTTCTTATGCTTAATAGGTATAGGGATTTCAATTTCACCCACATATCACATTTTGGTTACCTAATTTGTTGGTTTTTGTTGTTTCCTTAATTTTTAAGTCTCTTAAGTGAAATTTCCAAATTTCAAATTTGGTGCCCTGTTTTGTACTATTCTATTGATCAAGTTACAGTTGAAATTTGGCTAAGTTTTCTTCATAGAAGTTGTTTCTTATTGTCTTAACTTTATTTTCCTTTTTGAATCACTCCATTTGGAGTTTTTTAGCCCAAGTTATGCCTATTTGAATGGGGCTGGCTGGATTTGGTGTTACCCAGAATTCTGAGCATTTTCTGGATTATGGCAATTTTGGTACATTGACTGCAGGTGAGTTTTTGGATAGGTTATGGTCAAAATTTGGGTTTGTTTTCTTCATGAAAGTTGTAGGGCTATGTCTCAACTTTTTGTCGGTATAAAATTCAGGTCATTTGGACCTTCCTAGACCAAGTTATGGTCATTTATGTAACTACTGTTAATTTGGTTATTTTTGTACAGGGCAGTGTGCCCTAATCCGGATTTAGCCTAATTGTTCACTAAGTTATGGTCATTTTCTGGGCATAATTCGTAAATGAAAAATGGTCCATTTTGTGTCTAATTTCATTCCCAATTGGCCTCACACCAATTGTGTTGATAAATTTTCAGTTTTGGTCCTTGAAAGGGACCTAGGTCTAGCTGTCTGCATATTGGCCCTAACCAATCCGAATTGAAACTTATTTCTAACAATTCACACACATCAAAAATGGTCACAATTGACCATTTTTCATCTCAAGTATGGTTATTTGCATCCATTGATCATTTTCTACAATTTTTCTCCCAAACCCTAAGTGCCAAGAATCCTAATTCACTAATTGTTACATCTCACTAAATCAAAGCATATAAACATTACCAATCAAGTTATTCAAGCTTATTTCTATGCATTTTACTCAAATTAAGTTGAAAAGATGAACTTACTTATTGAGCAGAATTTGTAACTCCAAATCTTCACTTTTTTTTTATTTTTCTTGTTTCCAATCTCTCTATCAAAGTTAAAGAGCAAGACCTTACTTTGGTGAGTATGAAATTTATGAAGAAATAATAGGGTTTAAAAAGCTTAAATGACCATTAATGGAGGAAATTGAAAAGAGAAAGAGAGAGAAGAAAATGGGAGCCGGCTAAAGTTGTAGGGAAGAAGAAAAATGCTTTTTCCTTTCAATTTTTGTCTTCTTATAATAAGATAATTATCCTATAATTAATTAATTAATTTTTAAAAGTTTAATTATGTCATACATGAGGTCATAATTCAATTATATTTTGAAATTTTCATCATTTTATTTTTTTTTAAATTGTCTTTTAAGTCAAAATTATTTCCAAGTTTCTTAAATTAAAAATTATCATTTATTGGGTCATGCATGTGTCATCCATGATGATGTCGTAATTCAAATTTTCTTTTCTTTTCTTTTTCTTTTCTTTTTTCATAGTTCTTTAATTTAATTCTTGATCCCAAAATTTTCTTTTTTTTGATTTTATTAGACAGTTAGGTCAGGAGTCAGCTCTAGGGGTGAATTGACCAAATCGCCCCTCGTCGGTCTGATCCGGTTTGCAAATAATTCGATATTTCTTCTGGATCCCTGACCTAATTATTTGACCTACTTAAAAATTCTTTTTCATTGTTTTCTCTTTTTCACTGTGTTCGCAATAGTCCTAAGGACCCCGGTGTCTCATTTTCCAGTTCAGAATTCGGGTTAAGATTGACCTCGCAGTCATTTCCTGGGAAGGTCACCCATCGCTGTGACTCCCGGCTCATTTAACTTCTTGTGCTTTGTTTTTCTTCTTTATACTTAACTATTTGGCAATTACTAATTATTTGCTCTTAGGACTTATCTAGGTGTCTTAGATGTGGTTCTAATTCTCTTAATTGTTCGAACCGACACCGGTCAGCGGAACAGTATAATTTACTAGGCTATGCAAATAGGGGTGTTACACGGAAAGTAGCTTCAACCGATAACCCGGCTGATCCATTGACTAAAGCCATGACACAGCAACAGTTAGACAGACATCATGAGAAGATGGGTCTTAGATACTATAGTGAATGGCTCTAGGCCAAGGGGGAGATTGTTAGTTATATGTGCCCTAGAGCATGGACTAGTCTTGTAACTTGTAAATAACATTGTAAATATTTTAATGGCAATAAACATTTCATTTAAATGTTGTGTATATTTAATAACATATTTATTTGAAATTGTCCATTAGCAGTATGTCATATATTCTATTCTTATGAGATAAGAATATGAGTGACAGAATATATGGGACATTTGCTATAAATCAGAGTTCGCAGCTAAAGGATATTTTGGTGGGCACATTATATCCAAAGAGCTATCACATCTTTTTATCTCCATTGATCAGTATGAGATATTGATGTATATGGAATGGTGAGTCACGTGCCATCTGATATGAGATACCAGGATAAATATAGTGGACACTTATGAGATAAGTAGGTCGAACTTGTGACGTACAGATAATATGAACATGGCATTTACTCGAGTCAATAAAATGTTATTTGTGTCATATTAGTGCATATAATCCTCAGACCTGATATGACACGGTTGTCTCTTATGTGGGTGGTTTGACTTTGATACCACTTACATATCTGTACTGTGTATGGATATTTCGGTGTGTGTTGGCTCAGATTGGTAATATGTTGGGACAGGTGTTCAGTCAAGAGGGGATCTGTAGCCTTGAGTAAACAGGGTTAAAAGTTCTATGTGGAATTGAGCTATTCTGAACAAGATTAAGTTCCTAGCCAGGACGAATGACTTTGTCAGAAAAGGTGTTTCCTGATGGTAATGTAACGCCCTCACTTTAGGTAGTCCATACATTCTACTATTCTGGTGACTAATGTCTGTCCCGAGAGTCAGAATGTCTGAAACTACATTTAAATTAGGGTGAGAAGTCATAATGTCACACCTATTCCCTTGTAAGGCATAACATATTCCCGTAGCATACCTAATGAATTACCGAACTACACCTACCGATAATCCATTAAATATGTTACAAGGGATTTTAAACAAAACATAGCTTTTTAGCTTATCAATTCTTTTGCGAAAAACTGCATGGTGGTGGTTAAAACTTTAGAAAACCCAAATTTATAACCTATGGAAATCATAAAATAAATCAAGTAAAAGATTTCCCTCAACCCATTTCACAAGCATAATAAGTTTAATTATATTTCAGGGAGACATTCATTATGTAACACCCTCACTTTAGCTAGTCTGTGCATTCTACTGTTTCGGTGACCGGTGTCGGTCTGGACAACTAGAACGTCTAAAAAAATATTTAGACTAGAGTGAGGAGTCATAAATAACTCAAATAATAATAAGAAAAATTTGGGAAAAATTTTAGAAATAAAATACAACCAAGTTAAATGAGTCGGTGCCCTAGTGATGAGTAACCAAGTGGGAAGTTGCGGTCCTTGCAACTAGGAGCTCTAAACCCAGTGGAAAATTCATGAAATAATTTTTGAGACTCCAGAGAAGAGTCATTGAGGTTTCAAGAAAAGGTTTAGAAAAATTTTTAGATCGGTACAAACAATTTTGGCTCAATAAGCCAAACGGAGGGCATTTTGGTAATTTCGTCTTCAGAGATGATTTTTGGCCAACTTTTCCAGTTAAGTAAATAATTATTATGACATAAAATGTGAATAAATATTGCTAAAAATTAAATTGAAAATGAGTAGAAAAGAAAAGGAAAGAAAATGAAGGAAATTTGGAATTATGACATCACAAGATGTCATTAAAATGCCCCCACCCAATTATATTGTGACACCTATCTATAAACTTAATTAAAAGCATAAAATGGGCAGAAAAATTGAAGGAAACAATTTGCTGTCTTCTTCAACCCAGTTGCATCTCTCTCTTCTACACCTTCACCATTGTCAATTCAATCAAAGCTCCGTTTCCCTCTCCATTTCACCATAAAACCACTAGCTTGCTTCACCAAAATTCATCCTTGCAACTAGAGCAAGCTTGAGGCAACAAAAAGGAAGAGAAAAGAAAGAGTTTTAGAAGCTTAGAAATTCCATCAAACAAGGTTAGTGCATGTACTTTTTTTCTTCCTTCTTATCTTTTGTTTAGAAAGCTAAATTGAGTTCAATTTGTTGAAGAATAAAAGAAAATATGTATGTATAACTAGCCATGAATTTTGGCAGCTTTAAGTGAGTGATGATTTTGATGATTTAAACTGAATTAAATTGGTTTAATGATGGTGTTTGAGGAGTGTGTATGGATTAGAGGTTGAAGTCCAAGTGTTATGCATGAGTAGGAAAATTGAAAATTTAAGGTTAGGGTTTGGGCAACAAATTTATGATTTTGCTCATGTAGTGGTGAAAGGAAGTTCTAATGGTCAATTAGTGACCATTTGGTTGTGTTTGAGTAGGAAATGAAGTGAATTGTGCCATGGGAATTGAGGTTATAGGTGCTGCCTTGAGTGACCTACAGGTCTGGATGTGAGTTCAGCATGTTTGGGCAGCTATAACTTGAGTTGTGTAGGTTCAATTGGTGCAAGGCCACTTAGACATGAAATTAGACACATAATGGCACAATTTTGATGAAGGAAACCTATCCAGAAAACAAACTTAGGATGCCCTAAAAAATTGACCAAATCCCGATAACACACATTCTGCCTAGGCAAAATGACCAAATAAACAGTGTTCATTCATTTGGTTATAACTCTGTGTAGAAAAGGTCCAATTGACCTGAAGTTTATATCATTGGAAAGGTTAGGCAATTTATAATAACTTTCATGTAGAACACAAACTCAAATTCTGGACTTAACTAAATGAAATTGCTAGCCAAAGTTGGACTACCAAACCTGGCAGAACCAAAAATTGCCCAGAAATTCTAGGTAAAGGCAATCCGATCAGTTATGGTGCAATAGCCATAACTCAAGCTAGAAAACTCTAAATGGGGTGATTCAAAAAGTGAAACGTAACTAGACACAATAAAGAATAACTTTGATCAAGAACACTTGGCCAAATTCTCACTGTAGAATGGCCTAATGGAACAGTGAACTCTAGTACCCAAAAACTGAAATTTGGATTTATTCTCCATTGGTTAGAAGTATGGATTGGCAACTAATGCCAACACTTTTGGGAACCAAAATGTGGTAAATCTATGTGATTAAAACTCATGTAACTATTATATATGAAAAAGTCAATATTTTGACTTAAATGACCAAATGAATAGTAACCTTATATGTTAAGTATAAATATTCAAGAAATAACTTTGTAATATACCATAGTAGGCTTAGTGTGATTGGTTTGGATAGGTTGGCATGCTAATAGGGTTCTGATAGCAGTATTGCATATGGCTTCATGCCATTCTGTAATATGATAGCCTATGGCTATACTGATTATGATGTTTTACTTAGCTTTATGCCTTATTGCTTTTATGGCTTATTAGCCATTCTATCTGCACACTAGGAGACACATTGTGACTGATGGTGTGACGGCCTGAGATACCTGGTACCCAGTGCTAGTTTACCCGTTTATCCAGTCTGATTAATTTGTACAGGTTACTTGGGCATGGAAAAGTATAAATGTAATTGAATTGATTATTAAAGGAAGTAAGGAAATTAAATGTCAAGATAAAGAACAAGAATGATTACAATAAAATGAGGCTCAAAGTCACCAAAGAAAATGATTAATAAAATACTAGAAAGAATTGAAATGAATTGGACTGATAAAAAAAAAAGTTATCTATTATTGAATACACTGGGAACTTTAATTATTATGAAATAATTTAAGATAACCTAGAAGGTTTTGAATTAAAGGATACAAAAAGATTAATAATAGAAATATAATTTAAATAAATGTTATAAATGTACCTTTCATAATAATATTAAGTTAAGAATAATGCTATTAGAATATTAGTATATTGTATATTTTTACTGTAACCTTATGAACTAAGCACCTCCAAAGAGGACTAAATTAGGAAAAAAAAAGGATATTAAATTTTAGAAACCTTATTGAAGCATAATTAAATCTAAATTATTTGAACCATGTTTTATTTCCATCTGTATTTTTTATATTATTTTCTTGTTATATTATTGCACCACTAAGCAGCAATGCTTAGAGCGATGGATTTGTTTCCTCGCGCAAGTACTGATGGTAAAGCCCAGCGAATATTAAATAAAGATTTTAGAGTTCTGATCTACAGAAGTGTCTGAAGTATTCAAGGTTGTCACCTCCTTAGCAATGCATGTAGATAGGGCCCATATAGGTCATAATTGTATATTGTATAAAATGCTTAGTTATAGTATTGTAATGTAAATTATGAAAATGTAATTAATAGGTATGTGATGTGAATTAATAAATCGGTTAATTCATATGTGATTAAATTGTATATCATGTAAATTAATGAAGATTGAAAATTTTCATATATGAGTTGAGCATGAATGGGAATGTATGGAAATGGATATGAATGAAATTGTATAGATTTGAATACGGAATTGAAATATATAGATGATGCATGATATTATTGAAAATTTCAAATAGGTGAATAGTAAAACACGTCAATCGTTAATAAAATAGGAGAAATTCTGTTAGTTTCTCCATCGAAAAATAATTGACATTAAAAGATAATAACTTGAAAATGATTAAAGGAATAAAGTAAGATAAGATAGGGTGCTCTAGCACCGAATGTAGCATGCCTTGCTCCGCTACACTGTAGTCGGGTGAGGGGTGTCACACATTAGGGGAAAGTAAACTTAATATTTCAAAAGCTACAGTTACACAAGTCTCAAAATGAAGTGTAAATATTTACAACTCAAAATGCTTTTTAATACAAACTACTTAATGCCCGTACATCATACATATAGATACAAAATTACATCAAAAGGAAATTACAAGGGTATACCTACTATATATACCCATATTCAAAACCAAAATACTGCTTCCAAGTCTCTCACTCTACAACCTTCTCCTTTCCCTTACCTGCGATAGCATAAATAAGCTATCGCTGAGTATATCACTCAGTGGTGCATAGCTAAAATTTCAAAACTTAGAATAAGGCACAATTGTCAAAACATAACAAATCACAATAAATTTTCTAAGCCCATGGCAACCATTTATTGAAAAGCACATTTCAAATAAGAAATCATGTTTCACAATTCATAGTTCACAACGTATAAGTGTTGCCAACAATAACACATAGTTTAGACCATGATACAAAATTTCACGATCAATGCCGTGTTTTACACTACGACAAAACAATCTCAACCTCACTAACCGTTATTAGTGACGGAAGGGCTAGCTAGCTAATGAGTACTCATATAGTCTTACCCCACTAACCGTTATTAATGGGAGACATAATCAATATCAATTATCAACTCCAAGTAGCCGTTACTAATGGAGAGTTTCGAAAGGGACTGTCATGCTAACTGTGATTTCAAAACAGTTTCCAAAAGTTTCCCACTCAACAATCACATTTGTAACCCAATAAACACATTCAAATCATCATAAAATCCATATTGAGGTGGTAACACCCCAATTTCTCAAATGTAAGAGAAAAACCATATTTCATTCAAAGTAAACTCATTCAAATAAACACATCCCAAACAATTTACAAGTTTAAAAATGAAGAAAAAGGTTAGTTATGCACAAACCTTCAATATTTCTTCTTTCTCGTTACTTACTTCTCCTTGTCCATTCCAATTTCTTTTTCTACTAAAAACATGCAAATAGAATGCCTCAATACTCATCTTAATTGCTGCCAAGTACTCATCACATAAAGGTCTAATGTCTCCCTAAGTTAGATTTGAAATTTCAAAGTGTTTTGAAATTTTAGACAACTTGGAGGTCTAAGCCTTGAACCCAAATTTTTACCTAGTTTCATTCATAATTTGATGACATGTTCTTCATGAAAAATGTACATCCAGGTCTTAACTTTATTTTCATTTTTGAATCGCCTAATTCAGAGTTGTGTAGCTTAAGTTATGACCAAAATAGTGATTACTGTTCACATGGGGCTGATTCTAGCAGCTTTGGTGACTTAAATTTAGCTAACAATTTGATTGGGTTATGTTCATAATTTAGGCTCCAAGTTCTTCATATGAAATGTTCTACTATATTTTAGGTTTTTATCAGTTCAAGAATCACCTAAATCGGAGTTTTTTGGAGAGAGTTATGGCCATTTAAAGTTTACTATTTATGTTACTATTTATGTTACTATTTATGTGCTGACAGATTCATTGACTCAAATTTGCTCAGCAATTTGGTTGGGTTAAGTTCATAATTTAGCTTCAAGTTCTTCATATGAAATATTCTACTATGTTTTAAGTTTCCATCGGTTCAAGAATCACTTAAATTAGAGTTTTCTAGAGAGAGTTATGGCCATGTAAATTTTACTGTTCATATGATCAATTTGTGCAGACTCAGATTTTGATAGATTTGGTGACTCAATTTTACTTAGTAATTTGATCGAGCTAAGTCCATAATTTGGCTTGGCATTCTTCATATGAAATGTTTTACTATGTTGTAGATTTCCATCAGTTTAAGAATCACCTAAATCAGAGTTTTTTAGAGAGAGTTATGGCCTTGCAAAGTTTACTATTTATTTGGTCAATTTTCAGATTTTGGCTTCTAGTTTCAAGGTTCATTTAGAGCAGTTTATGGTCATTTTCTGGGTAGGTTATCTTCATGAAAATTCTAGCCCTATGTCTTAAGTTTAATTTCCAATTAGTTTCTCACCAATTAGAGTTGTGTAGCTCAAGTTATGAGCTACCAAGCACACTGAACTTAGTGTGCAAAATTTGGTCATAAGGTTCAAATTTTCATTTCTTCAATTACTTCCATTAACTAACCTCAATTCACATTTAATTCACCCCAAATGACCATAATTTAACATTAACTACATCAATGGCACTTTCTAGCACAAAAACCCCAATTTTCCAAAACCCAAGTTTGCAAATTTCCCTAATCCATGCCATTCTATTAATTCCTTCCACCAACTAACATCAACCCACATTTAATTCATGCTAAGTAGTCATAATTTAATATTACACACATCAATTTCACTCTCTAGCACCAAAGCCCTAATTTCCCCATGAACCCTAATCTTCCATAATTAAATTTATGCAAATCTCATGTAATTTATTTACCCCAATCATGCATACTACTTCAACTAAGCTTTATTTCATCATCAATTACATTAAAATACATCAAACCCTAATTTACCCCAAATTGGCCAAAACCCTAGTTTAGGTTCTATGCATGATTCTCAATGCTTCCTTATGAAATTTTCCCATAATCAACATTAATTCAAAGCTAGTACAACTAATCTAACATAAAGAGAAACTTACCTCAATTGTGACCTTCCCAAATCTTCAATTTCTTCCAAATCTCTTATTTCCCCTTTCTTTTAATCTCTCAATCAAAGATTAATTTGATGTTCTCTACCAATTAGATGGAAAACCCATGGAGGACAAGTGGGGAGATTATGGGTTGAGAGAGGTTGTAAGTGGAAGAGTGAAAGAAAAAGAAGAAAGAACAAGAGAGGGAAAGAGAGGGAATGGGGCGGCACATTGAAGAAGAGAAGGAGAGGGTCTCCTTTTTTATATTGATCCCTAATTTTAAATTTCTTTAATTCATTTTAATTGAGTTGTCCAAAGCCCATTGGTCCTAAAATTTTAATTGGGTCAAAATGGACTTAAAATTCTAGATTTTTGTTTCTTTTATTTTCCTTTCACTTTTTACTTGAATTCTTTTCCTAAAATAAATTATTCCATAATTCAATTCATTAATTTCACTTAAATTAATAAATATTTTGGTCAAAAGTTAACTCTTGAGGTGAATTGACCAAAATAGCCCTCATCGGGTCATAATCTCTCTTTTTCAATATACCGGTGAGTCCTTTTATTTTTGGATCACTTAAATTTTTATTGTGTCTATCTCAATAAATTTTTATTTTATTTTTGGTCCTCAAGGTATCTTTGAATAGTACAAGTCACAGACCAAAAATAATACTATTTAAAGTGAAGGAGCGGAAGCATGAAAATTGTTAGATTAGAACATTGAATTCAAAAATTTTTTCTAGGGTTTCATGCATCATGCCACATTCATTATGTGCCTAATTGATTTCAATGTTCAATTGCATATTAAAACTCTTTTAATATGTATTAGGATCTATATTTTTCATTTAAGATTTTTAAATTAACAAATTAATTCATTAGAACCCTAGATTAAAAGAATAATATGTGCACTAACCTTTTAATGCACTGTAGATGTAATTGGTACCTTTGTGAAGCACCTACAACCCCAAGAGTTGTTCCTCTAGCTTGTCCACACCAAGATCACTAATGGGAAGCCCCTAAAATAGCTTTTCAAGCCTTGCCAACCAATTAGAAATTAGGGATTTGCCTTTAGAGAGGTTGTAGCTGTGTATAGAACACTAGAAATAATTTCTAGCAATTTCAATTCAAAGGAATTTGGGCAATTCTCTTTGAATTGATGATAGAAGATGAAGAGAAGAGGAGAGCATAGAGGTGGCGACACACTTGAGAGAAAATAAGAAGAGTGGCTGATTTTTATTTTCTCATAACATCACTTTATATAATTAGTTCATTACTTAAAATCTTTACCACATGTCATCACCTGATTGCATCTTAATTTTAATTGACCTAATCACATTAAGCTAAATGTCAAAGCTAGATTTAATCTTGACTTTGATCACCTTGCATGATAGGATGACAAACGGCAAACTTATATGGTGCCATGTATCACCATCTTATGGTGCCACATGTTATCCTGTGAAATGACCAAATTACCCTTATGTTGTAATTTTGAGTTCTCAACCCAAAATAATTATTTCTCCTCTTCTAATCAATTTATATCAAATATAAATTAATTAATTAATCTCTATTAATTAATTTCTCATAATTAAATTCATATTTAAACACTTTAAATATAAATTTAACTTATACTATACATCCAATAACCTAGATTTGGTTTCAAGCCATGCTAGGGACTTTGCAATTTAATTGAAAACCAAACCTATTTAATCAATCAATTAAACTCTTTAATTAATCAATTAAATCACATTTAACATGGTGATTACTTGTGTATGTGTGTGACTCACTAGGCTCATCACTAATTGGTAATGAGATATGATATCAACTCTTAATATCATCAGACCTTTTTTCTTACCATAAATGATTTCTCTAAATCATTTTAGGCATCTCATAGACCATGGTTGACACCTAGTATAGTATGCCATGGCCACCCAATCAGTAACAAGGAATACCTTAAATGAACCTATATTCATAT
Source organism: Hevea brasiliensis (assembly GCF_030052815.1). Taxonomy (NCBI): domain Eukaryota; kingdom Viridiplantae; phylum Streptophyta; class Magnoliopsida; order Malpighiales; family Euphorbiaceae; genus Hevea; species Hevea brasiliensis. The sequence continues at coordinate 62,640,892 of NC_079502.1, read as the reverse complement.
GTTATCATGCACTAGAATCTCTCTGTTATAAAATCTCAATTTGAGCTGGAGTCATGGTTTATGTCAAACCCCATTTGCTATGAATATTATGTTCTCTTTTAATTTCAATTCTTGATTAAAAAGATTTTCTTGTCAGAAACTCTTTTCTGATTAAATCTGTCTGTCCTGGTCAGGAACTTGAAACATCAAGAACAATTAAATGAACATAGGATTTTATACCTATTTACTTAGGGTAACAGATTCCATCTTGATCAACACTTACCTCCATATATAATTAGTAGGAGCCAACATATGCCTATATACCCATACACAGTACAGGTACGAAAGCAGTATCAAACTCAAACCACCTATATACAAGATAACTGTGTTATCTCAGGTCTAAAGATTATATGTACTGATATGATTTATGACAATGCATTGACAAGAGTAAACTCCACGTGCTTATCAAAAGTGTCACTTGTTCGGCCTACTTATCATGCATAAGTGCCTATCATGTTTGTTATATAGCATGAGACTCACCATTCCATCTTATTTATATCTCATATAAATAACTTGGGAACAAACATGATTACAATCTTTCTGGACAAGTTATGTCCTTATTGTGAAGTATCCTCAATTGTGAACTAATTTATGATAATTTGTGCTAAAAATACTGTCACTCATATTCTTAATAACTTAAGTGTGACACCCCTTACCCGTCTACAGTGTAGCCGAGCAAGATATGCCACACAGTGTGTCGGAGCACCAAATCATATTTCCATTACACTGTACCCTTTTTAACTCATTTATTTATAATTTTGATTTAATTTGAATTTTTCGCAAATTTTATAGAAAATTTGGCAGAGTGCCGACTGTAAATTGGAAAAACAGTTCTTCTGAATCTGTTAAAAACACTTCCTATATAATCATATTATCAATCTTAGTCAACCACCAATATATTTCCACAATTTCTCAAATGACTTCAATATTTCAAAATTCAATTCATTTCATATCATACTAAACTCAACAAGAAATACTCAAATTTGTTACTGAACATGATTTATAGATAATTACATCAAAACATAATTACATGAGTTCATAATATACATGGCAAAATAAAGGTCTGATCACAAAAGTTTACAAAATACAAAATATCAAAAGTAGCCTAATGTCCTACCAATGCACTGCAAATGTAACGTGACTTTGGACTTTGTGTGCAGATCTGAAAGTTCACCCGGTTTGAGGTCTGCTGGACTCCCCAGCTATGTCTCCAGTACCTGCGCGTGGCGAAAGCAATGCGCTAAGCAATTCTGCTTAGTGGTGACAATATAAAATGAAATAACTAAAATAAAATAAATATGAAGAATGTATATTTATATTTTATGCAGACTTAATTTTTGAGATTTATTGCAGTATTATTCGATTAAAATTTGATAAGATTTTATTTTAATATCCCGAGTAAGCCATACTAGTAGACTGGACTGGATAAACGGGTAAACTGGCACTGGGTACCAAGTACCTCGGACCATCACACCATTGGTCACATTATGTCTCCCAGTGTGCAACAGAACAGCTAATAAGCTGTAGTAATTATCAGGGATAAAACCCAAGTATAACAACTCAATCAACAAAGCCAAAGGCTATTATATCACAGAATGGCATGGGAGGCCATAAAACACAGAATGGCATGAAGCCATATGCAGTACTGCTAACAGAACCCTAGTGGCATGCCAACCTATCCAAACCAATCTTGCTAGGTGTACTAGGGCATGTTACACTTTTAAATTGTACAATTCTTGAAATTTAAGTTTAGGTGTTACTATTCATTTCATTAGTCAACTAAAATATTGAATTTTGCATAGACAATAGGTACATTGGTTTTAATACTCTCAACATACCACATTTTGCAATCTAAAATTGTTGGTATTGGTTGCCAATACCATTTCTAAGCTTAGTGTTAGTTATTCAAAATTTTTAGTTTTCAAGCCTTGTGTTTACTGTTCCATTGGTCATTTTTACAGTAGGAATTTGGCAAAGTTGTCAACATGAAAGTTGTTCCTTATTGTGTCTAGTTACATTTCCTTTTTTGAATCACTCTATTTGGAGTTTTGTAACTTAAGTTATGGCCTAAACACCATAACTGGCCGGATTGCAAACTTTCTAGATTTTCTGGACTGACCAAATCTAGAGTGTTTTGTGCAGTGATTACAGGTCACTTTTTGAACATGTTATGATCAAAATTTGGGTTAGTTTTCTTCATGAAAGTTGTAATTCTATATCTCAGCTTTCTTCTGGTAAAATTTCAGGTCAATTGAATCTTTCTACACTAAGTTATGACCAAATAAATAAATACTGTTCATTTGGTCATTTTGCTCAAGCAGAATGCAGGTTACCCAGATTAGGGCAATCTTTAGGTCAACTTGATTTGATTTTCTGGGCATGGTTTCTGCACCAAAGTTGTGCCATTATATGTCTAGTTTCATGTCCAATTGGCCTTGCACTAATTGAACCACTACAACTCCAGTTATTGCTGCCCAAACCTGCTGGACTCACACCCAGTCCTGCAGGTCACCAAGGGCAGCAAGACTAACTTCAATTCCCACTAAACAAAGCACTTCATTTCTTATTCACACATAACCAAATGGTCACTAATTGACCATTAAAACCTACTTTCACCATTATATAATCAAAGTCTCAATTTCATACCCAAACCCTAACTCAACCCTCTCAAATCATGCATTTAACTTGCATTTCATTATCCCACTCAAGAGATTAGTACTAAGGGCATCCATGCTACCATTTTAGTTCCATGAAATCCTCAAAACCTTACCACATCTAAGGCTGCCAAAAATTTGGGACGGGCATACACATGATATTTATTCCATTTTCTTGTAAATTTTGTATTCAATTCACTCCTTTAACATGAATTAAAAGAAAAAGGGTAAGTTTGGTCACTAACCTTTAATGAAGTAAATTCCAAGCTTATCAAAGCTCCTCCTTTCTACTTCCTTTTGCTGTCTTTAGCTTGCCCAAGATGTATGGTGTGACACCCCTTACCCGTCTACAGTGTAGCCAAGCAAGTTATGCCACTCAGTGTGTCGGAACACCAATTCATATTTCAATTTTAATTAATCTCTTTTAATTCATTTATTTATAATTTTTGATAAATCTAAATTTTTTTGCAAATTTTATAGAAAATCCGGCAGAGTGCCGGCTATAAATTGGAAAAATAGTTCTTCTGAACCTGTTAAAAATACTCCCAATAATATCATCACCTTATTCTCAATTAACCTCCAATATATTCTCAACAATTTCTCAATTCACTTCAATATCTCAAAATTCAATTAAATTCAAAATTCAATTAAATTCAAACCACAGTCAACTCAATTAAAAAAAAAGCTCAATTTATTATTGAACATGTTTCATAGATATTTACATCAAAAGCATAATTACATGAATTTATAATATACATTACAGAAGGTTACAAAATACAAAATATCAAAATATCAAAATGGCCTAATGTCCTACCAAATGCACTGCAATGTGAGGTGACTCTGAACTCTGAGTGCAGATATGAAGGCTCACCCTGTGTGAGGTCTGCTGGACTCCCCAACTATGTCTCCAGTACCTGCGCGTGGCAAAAGCGACGCGCTAAGCAATTTTGCTTAGTGGTGACAATATAAAATAAAATAAAATAATATAAAATAAAATAAAATAAGACATGTGTGCAAAATGTATATTTACATTTTTGGGGTGGACTAAATTTCAAATATTATTCGATTAAAGTTTAGTCAAATTTATTAATACTGCCCGAGTAACCTACACTAGTTGACTGGACTGGATAAACGGGTAAACTGGTACTGGGTACTAAGTACCTTGGACCATCACACCATTGGTCACATTGTGTCTCCTGGTGTGCAATAGAACAGCTAATAAGCTGTGATAATTATCGGGGATTAAACCTGAGTGTAATAACTCATTATCATAGCCAAAGGCTATTATGTCACAGAATGGCTTGGGAAGCCATGAAATACAGAATGGCATAAAGCCATATGCAGTACTGCTAATAGAACCCTATTGGTATGCCAACCTATCCAAACCAATCACATTAGGCCTACTAGGGCATTTAACACTTTTAATTTGTGTAATTCTTTGGAATTGAAATTTTTATGACCACTATTCATTTCATTAGTCAACCAAAATGTTGACTTTTACATTGACAATAGGTAATTTAGTTTAAATATTATCAACATACCACATTTTGCATTTTAAACTTGTTGGTATTGGTTGCCAATACCATCTCTAAGCTTAATGTGAATTGGACAGAATTTTCAATTTTCAAGCCTTGGGTTTACTGTTCCATTAGTTACTGTTGCAGTGAGAATTTGGAAAAATGGTAAACATGAAAGTTGTTCCTCATTTTGTCTAGTTGAATTTCCTTTTTTGAATCACTCCATTTGGAGTTTTGTAGCTCAAGTTATGGCCTAAAAACCATAACTGGCCGGATTGGGCAGATTCCAAAAATCTGGGCAAAACTGGTTCTGCCAGATTTGGTAATCTAAGTTTGGTTGGAAATTTGACTAAGTTATGGTCATAATTTGGGTCAAGTTTCTTCATGGAAGTTGTTGGTCTATATGTCACCTTGTTTCTGGTAAAATTTCAGGTCAATTGGGCCTTGCTAGATTGAGTTATGGCCAAATGACCAAATACTGTTCATTTGGTCATTTTGCCCAGGCAGATTGCAGGTCACCCGAATTGGAGCAAGGTTTTGGTCCATTTAGTTTGGTCTTATGGGCATGGTTTCTTCACCAAAGTTGTGCCATTTTATGTTTAGTTTCATGTCCAATTGGCCAAACATCAAATGAACCTCTACAATTTAAGTTATGGCTGTCCAAACAGGCTGGACTTACATCCAAACCTGCAGGTCACACAAGGCAGCCACTCCAACCTCAAATCCCACAACCCAATTCACTTCATTTTTTATTCAAACCAAACCAAATGGTCACTAATTGACCATTAAAACTTAATTTCATCATTACATGATCAACATCTCAATTTTGGGTCCAAACTCTATCTCTACCATTTCAACTTTTCAAACACATAAAATCAATGGATCAATTCACACTCCTAATGATGCATATATAAGTTTAAAGAATTAATTGTCACTAACCTTTAATGGAGCTAATCTCAAGCTTGTAAGAACTCTTCCTTTTGATTTCTTTTTGCTCCCAAAAGCTTTACTAAGAGGAAAGAACAAGAATTTGTGTTGGGAACTTAGGCTTTAGTTGGGTAAAAACCAAGAAAATCAAGCTTGGTAAAGCTTGGCTATGGTGGACAATGGGAGAGCATGGGTGACGTTTTTGAAGAGAGAAAGGGCTGCTGAAATTTTCTAGAATTCTGCCTCATTTATCCCTTTTTATTGAATTTTAATTGTCTTGCTTTAATGTGATTGGCCATAGCATTTTTAATTACCTAAGCATGACATCATAATTCCCAATTTAGCTCCTTTTTCTTTCTTTTCTTTTCTACCAAATTTCAATTTAATTTTTATCAATATTTATTCATATTTTGTGTCATAATAATTATTTACTTAACTGGACAAGTCGGCCAAAAATCACCTCTGAAGGCGAAATGACCAAAATGCCCTCCGTTTGGCTTAACGGGCCAAAATTGTCTGTACCAATTGAAAAATTTTTCTAAGCATTTCCTTGCCATTCTAATGCCATAAGAACCTCAATAACCCTTCTCTGGAGTCCCAATAATTATTTTATAATTTTTTCCCCGAGTCTAGGGCTCCTAGTTGTGAGAACCGCAACTTCTCACTAGGTTACCCATCGCTAGGGCACCGGCTCATTTAACTTGGTTGTATTTTATTTCTAAAATTTTTACTAAATTTTTCTTATTAATATTTGAGTTAATTATGGTTCCTCACTTTAGTTTAAATATTTTTCCGGACGTTCTAGGTATGCGGGTGACCTTAGTCACCAAAACAGTAGAATGTACGGAGTTGCTACCGGGAGGGTGTTACAACTCTTCCCCTCTAATTTAAATTTCGTCCTCGAAATTTACCTGATGCAAACAGTTGAGGGAACTGTTGCCTCATCATCTCTTCACTTTCCCAAGTTGCCTCCTCGGTGTTGTGGTGCCTCCAAAGCACTTTCACCAGTGGAATCTGCTTATTCCTCAACTCTTTTACTTCCCGAGCCAGGATCCGTATGGGTTCCTCTTCATATGTCAAATCCAGTTGTACTTCAATTTCTTCCATGGAGATGACATGTGAAGGATCTGAGCGGTATCTTCTTAGCATAGACACGTGGAACACATTGTGGATCTTGTCCAGCTCTGGTGGTAAAGCTAGCCTGTAGGCTACTGGTCCCACACGTTCAATGACTTCATATGGGCCAATAAACCTAGGGCTCAACTTACCTTTTCTTCCGAACCTCAATATTTTCTTCCATGGTGAGACTTTGAGAAACACTTTATCACCAACTGCATACTCTATCTCTTTTCTCTTCAGGTCGGCATAAGACTTCTGTCTATCGGAGGCAATCTTCAGGTTAGCTTTGATTATTTTCACTTTTTTCCTCAGTCTGTTTCACCAGGTCTGGTCCCACCAGCTTATCTTCGCCCAATTCAGTCCAGCACACTGGAGTTCCACATTTCCTCTCATACAGTGCTTCATACGGAGCCATTTGAATGCTAGCTTGGTAGCTATTATTGTATGCGAATTCTGCCAATGGGAGGTATCTATCCCAACTTCCCTCAAACTCAATGACACAACTCCTCAGCATATCCTCAAGGATTGACATATATTTCATGTTATTATTATCATTTCAGTTCAATATTTGCATTAGTTCAATTGGTTTCAGTTGTTTACCTGAATTACTCTTTCTGATTGCCCATCCGTCTGAGGATGAAAAGTCATCTTTGAAGTGGAGTTGTGTACCCAAGGATTCATGGAACTTCTTCCGAATCTTGATGTAAACCTTGGGTCTCGATCGATATGATAGAAAGTGGGATTCCATGCAGCCTAACTATCTCACTGATATACAATTCTGCTAGCTTCTCCAGTGAGTAGTCAGTTCTAACTGGCAGAAAATGTGCTGACTTCGTCAATCTATCCACTATCACCCATACTGCATCATGCTTCCTTTGGGTGAGGGGTAGATCACTAACAAAATCCATAGTGACTCGGTCCCATTTCCATTCAGGTATGTTTATAGGCTGTAACAAACCCGATGGAACTTGATGTTCTGCTTTGACTTGCTGACATGTCAAACACTTAGTCACATAATCAGCTATATCCCTCTTCATACCAGGCCACCAATAATGAGGCTTCAGATCATGATACATTTTTGTACTTCCTGGGTGCATAGCATAAACACTGGCATGTGCCTCTTTCAGAATACTGGCTTTCAATTCCCCATTAATTGGTACACATACTCTTCCTTTGTAGTACAGATACCCATCTGCTTTCACCTCATAGTCAGTTTCTTTTCCCTCTGAGATTTTGCTCATAATAGCCATTAACTTTTCATCTGCCTTTTGCCCATCTAAAATCTGCTGTAGCAGGTTTGGCCTCACTTGCAACTCAGCCAAAATAGCTCCATCTCGAACCAAAGATAGACGGGCATTCAATGATCTCAAAGTTGTGATGGATTTTCTGCTCAAAGTATCAACAACTACATTTGCCTTCCCAGGATGGTAGTCAATTACACAATCATAGTCCTTCAGGAACTCAATCCTTTGCCTCTGTCTAAGGTTGAGCTCCTTCTGAGTTGGCAAATATTTTAGACTTTTGTGATCTGTGTAAATGTAGCACTTTTCACCATATAAGTACTGCCTCCATATCTTCAGTGCGAAGATAATTGCTGCAAGCTCTAGATCATGGGTAGGGTAATTCTGTTCATTTGGTCTTAACTGCCTGGAAGCAAAGGCGACCACTTTCCCCTCTTGCATCAATACACACCCTAGCCCATTATGTGAGGCATCACTGTAGACCATAAAGTCCTTTCCCGACACTGGCTGTGTTAACACTGGTGCCTCTGTCAACATAGCCTTTAACCTCTTAAAACTAGCCTGACATTTGTCATTCCAGTTAAATCTGACATTCTTGTGTAACAACTTGGTCATTGGAGCAGCTATTAAGGAAAATCCCTTCACAAATCTTCTGTAATACCCAGCTAGCCCCAAGAAACTTCTGACCTCAGTTGTATTTCTGGGAGGCTTCCATTCCATCACTGCTTCTATCTTTTTGGGATCCACTCTAATCCCCTCTGCTGATACTATGTGTCCAAGGAAAGAGATTTCACTCATCCAAAAGTCACACTTGGACAACTTAGCATATAGCTTCTTTTCTCGCAGGGTATGCAGAACAATCCTCAAATGTTCATCATGTTCTTCTCTGGTCTTGGAATACACCAGAATATCATCAATAAAGACCACTACAAACCGATCTAAGTATGGATGGAAGATACGGTTCATAAGGTCCATAAATGCTGCTGGTGCATTTGTTAACCCAAACGGCATCACTAGAAATTCATAGTGCCCATACCGAAGTTCTCAATGCGCTTTTGACACATCCGCATCCTTTACCTCACCGATGATATCCTCGACCGAGATCAATTTTTGAAAATACACCGGCTCCTTTCAAATGATCAAACAGATCGTCGATTCTGGGCAATGGATATTTATTCTTCACAGTTACTTTGTTCAACTGTCGGTAATCGATGCACAATCTTAAGGTTCCATCCTTTTTCTTCACAAACAGCACCGGAGCTCCCCATGGTGACACACTGGGGCGTATGAACCCCTTATCAAGCAACTCTTGCAACTGAGTTTTCAACTCCCTCAATTCAGTGGGTGCCATCCTATAAGGAGCAATGGAAATGGGTGTCAGATCTTGCATTACCTCAATAGCAAACTCGACTTCCCTTTCTGGTGGTAAACCAGGCAACTCTTCAGGAAATACATCTACGAAGTCTCTTACTGTGGGTATATCATTCAGGTTTGGCTTAGCTTGCCTAGTATCAACCATGTGTGCTAGGTAAGCTTCACAGCCTTTTCTCATCATTCTTCTTACAATCAGTGAGATAACATTGACGTAAAAATCATCCTTTCACCCACAACAGTGATCTCATTACCCTCAGAAGTTTTCAGAGAAATTCTCTTCAATTTATAATCAACTATTGCCTGATGACGTGACAACCAGTCCATTCCCAAAATCACGTCAAATTCGTGGAAGGGCAATTCAATTAGGTATGCCGAGAATTCACACCCCTGAATCCTCAACGGGCAACCTTTATACACCTTATTCACTATCACACTGTGGCCTAGTGGATTTGTGACCAGAATGTCTTGATCACTCTCCTTTACTGGAACTCCCCTCTCTACGAGTAGTTTGATGCAAATGTAGGAATGAGTGGATCCTGGATCCACCAATGCATGTACAGAAGTGTTATAGAGGGAAAACGTACCCCTGATGACATCCGGGGCATCTTGCTCCTCCTGAGCTCTGATGGCATAGGCCCTGGCTGGTATTCTAGTGTCTGGCCTCTCATCTGACTCAGATGCAGGCCTCAGTGATGGACCAGCTGTCTCAGGTTTACCAAGTTTCCTACCCCTTTGTGGTGCAGGAGCAGGTCTGTCAGTTTGTGTTGGGGCAACAGTAGTAGTCCTCTTTGGACAATTCTTAGTCTGATGTTCTGTCGATCCACACCGTAAGCATGCACCGATCACTCGCCAACACTCTCCCTTATGCCACTTCTGACAGTACTGACAAGCAGAAGATGCAGGGGCTGGTCCCCTAAACACCGTCCCTGGAGAGCTGCCCATTGATGGTGTGGACTGGCCTCTCCTAAGTGTGAATCGTGGTCCGGCCTCGAGATCGACCACGACTCGTGGTGGTCCTGAACTCTGAGCAGGAGGACCCTTACTCTTCTTACTGGGAGCAGAATATGCACTGGACTGACCCGGACCCCTCTTCTGCTGTCTTTTCCTTCTATTTTGTTCATTGATTCTAACCCTTTCCACTTTTGATGCTGCATCTACCATTTTAGCAAAATCCGTAATCTCCAGTGCTGTGATCATAACTTTGATGTTGTCATTGAGCCCTTCCTCAAACTGTCTGCACCTCTCCGTCTCGGTAGGTATTATCTCCCTCCCATACCGGCTCAGTCTGACAAACTCACGCTCATACTCAGCCACTGACAACTGTCTTTGTCTCAAACTGATGAATTCCCTTCTTCGCTCTTCTAAATACACTTTACTAATATATTTCTTCCTGAACTCTGTGAGGAAGAATTCCCAGGTGATCCGTTCAGGTTGCACCTCACCGTTCTTGTGTCCCACCACTGATATGCATCATCCTGAAGTAGGGACACAGCACCCACCAGGTTCTGCTCGGGGGTGCAGTTTAGCTGTTTCAGTACTCTGATGGTTCTGTCCAACCAATTTTCTGCAGCCATGGGATCATCCTCCCTCTTCCCAAAGAAGTCTACAGCCCCATGTTTTCACAATTTCTCCAAATGGGACTTCTGTGGTGCTGGTGGAGGTTGTGGTTGTGGTTGTGGTGGTGGAATTGCCCCCATCATTTGCCTGTAGAACTTGGTCATTTGCTGAAATAGCGCAAACTGAGGTTGAGTAGGTGCCTCAGCTGCTGGTGGAGTAGGTTCTCCCCTGCCCCCAGACTCAGCCCTTGGTGGAGCATGACTCTCCACCTCTTCATCAACTGCTTTTTACGAAGCAGGATCCATGTCCTATTCAAAATAAGAAAACAACAGATCTGCATCAGTGTCACCTCAACACTTACAAATGCAATGCAATGGTATGTACTCTATCTAGACCCAGAACGCCTAAACCGATGCTCTGATACCATTAAATGTGACACCCCTTACCCGTCTACAGTGTAGCCGAGCAAGTTATGCCACTCAGTGTGTCGGAACACCAATTCATATTTCAATTTCAATTAATCTCTTTTAATTCATTTATTTATAATTTTTGATAAATCTAAATTTTTTCCAAATTTTATAGAAAATCCAACAGAGTGCTGGCTATAAATTGGAAAAACAGTTCTTCTGAACCTGTTAAAAACACTCCCAATAATATCATCACCTTATTCTCAATCAACCTCCAATATATTCTCAACAATTTCTCAATTCACTTCAATATCTCAAAATTCAATTAAATTCAAACCACAGTCAACTCAATAAAAAAAAAAGCTCAATTTATTACTGAACATGTTTCATAGATATTTACATCAAAAGCATAATTACATGAATTTATAATATACATTACAGAAGGTTACAAAATACAAAATATCAAAATATCAAAATGGCCTAATGTCCTACCAAATGCACTGCAATGTGAGGTGACTCTAACTCTGACTGCAGATATGAAGGCTCACCCTGTGTGAGGTCTGCTGGACTCCCCAGCTATGTCTCCAGTACTTGCGCGTGGCAAAAGCGACGCGCTAAGCAATTCTGCTTAGTGGTGACAATATAAAATAAAATAAAATAATATAATATAAAATAAAATAAGACATGTGTGCAAAATGTATATTTACATTTTTGGGGTGGACTAAATTTCAAATATTTATTGCAATATTATTCGATTAAAGTTTGGTCAAATTTATTAATACTGCCCGAGTAACCTACACTAGTTGATCGGATCGGATAAACGTAAACTGATCGTTACTAAGTACCTCGGACCATCACACCATCGGTCACATTATGTCTCCCGGTGTGCAACAGAACAGCTAATAAGCTGTGATAATTATCGGGGATTAAACCTGAGTGTAATAACTCATTATCATAGCCAAAGGCTATTGTGTCATAGAATGGCTTGGGAAGCCATGAAATACAGAATGGCATAAAGCCATATGCAGTACTTGTCACACCCTACCCCTCTGTAAGGCATAACATGATCCCATAGTATATCTAATGAATTACCAACTCCGTCTACTGATAACCCATTAAATACACTACAAGGGATTTTAAAAACTTTTCTTACTTCTTTTACAGTGGTGAGCACTATTTACAGGTATTAAAAACCTTTTTGAACTGAAGTGATAAAACTAACACATTTGAATTATTTGGAATTTCTATAAAAATTTTGGCAGAGTGCCATCTGTATTTTGGATAAAACAGTTCTTCAGAAAACCTGTAAAAAGCACTTCAATATTTTTCCAAATCTCAACTTCAACATATTTCTCAACACAACATATTTATCAACTCAAATCCACAGTGATTTTTCAAATATTGAGATAAAAGAAATATAATACAATTTTTACAAGCCAAAATAACTCATAATTATTTTACAACTTCAAGGTACAATTTGAATTTACAACTGCTCAAAACCAACAACAATATGTACATACAGTGAACATACATTACATTACAAAATACAAAATGTGGGTATACTCATTATACCCGGTAATCTCTCGCTGGAGGTACTAGCAGCCTAGTCTCATACATGCTGTCTACTGCGGCAATAAAAGCTATCGCTAAGACGATGTCTCAGTGGTGCACAACATTAACCAAATACAATTTAAATCACAATTCATAAATCATATAAATAGTGGATACTTAAAACCATAGTTAATTTCAAGACAGTAATTGTCAACAAGAATTTAAACTCCATTTCTCAATATCACAATAAATTTCAATAAGTCAGATCATGGTTGAATTCAAAAGACAGTATATGTCCATAAGAGTTTAAATTCATTTCACAATCTCACAATACAAATCAATAAATCACACACAGCTTAAATCATGTTCCAAGGTTCAATTCGTCCCAAAAGCCAATGGCTAATGAGGTATTCAATTCGTCCCAAAAGTCAATGACTAATGAGGAATAACATAGCTAGCTAGCAAAAATATGAGCACTCATCCAATTCGTCCTCAACAGGCACACACCTCAACACTTCAGCCAGAGAGGGAATTCAATTCGTCCCACTAGACAAGCTAGCGAGGAATACAATCAATATACATGATAGCTATGGTTTCAAACCATTTCCAATACTTTTCAATCAATAAGTATCCATCAATATCATTCAAATAATTTATCACAGTGTTCAAATCATTTACAATGCTTTTCAAGCAATAAATATCCATTCAAACACATTTCCACAATTTAAAACAATAATGTACAAATAGTCATAATTCATTTCAATTGAAAAATTCAAAAGAATTAGTTGTTGTGCACAAACCTCTGATGACTGTCTCCTGGTCTCGACTCAGTGTTTCCTTCCCTTTCTCTGAGTCTTTACTAACTGAGAAACACAATTTGAAGTGTTTCAGTACTAAATTAAACTGTCTCTAACGATAATGTTCGATAAGTAATTCACTGAAAGCTATTATTTGCTTAATCACCTAATATACCGACCCTCGATGCGTTCTAGGTAAATTAGGTTTTAGTGTCACTAATATGTCACATTCGATAGTGTTTTAGGGTTAGTACTCATTACCAATTTCATTTCCTTGTTTAGTGCATTTTATTACAAATTGCTAGATTCCGGGATACTAGTTTGACCTAGCCGGACGACCTAGTTTCCTCGGTTTTCGGGTTTTGATCAAAACTACAAACTTGTAGATCTATGTCTTATTGCACACAGGGCAAAATTTCAGGTCAATCCAAGTTATGTAGACCAAGTTATGGTCATTTTACTATTGCTGGTCAAATGCCATCAAATTAGGTCATTTTAGGTCAACTTTGGTCAACTTTGGTTCGGCCAGTTTTTGGACCCGAACTTGTGCAAGTTGTTTGACTTGCTTATGGTCCTTTCTCGGCTTTGGTGTCTTCATAAGACTTGTAGGTATGGGTCTTAAATATTCATGGTTAAAATTTCAGGTCAATTGGACCTGTTTTGAGTGAGTTATGGCCTAAACACTAACTGCTGCCCAATTGGTCAATTTTCAGATCTCAATTGTACTTAATCCGAATTGGTCATTTTTCATGCTACCTTGCAAGCAGAATTTTGGTATGCTTTCTAAATGAAAGTTGGCACATTTTGTGCCTAGTTTCACCTCCAATTGGTCTCATACCAATTGGAGTTACACATTTAGAGTTATAGGCCAAAATGCACACTATCCTTAATTACCTTGCTTAAACATGTAGCAATTACACATTTACCTTACCATAAATCCACTCGTCAACCCAATTCTGTTTTGGTACATTACCAAAACCATATACCACTTCACTTTAAAGTCACTTTGGGCAGATTACAAACATCCTTAACACACCAAATAAAACTCTAATTCATAAAGTCCAAATACAACCACAATTACACATAAACACTACTCATTATTTCAGACAATTTCCACAACTAATTTATATACATATCCATCAATCCTCAATGTCATAATTCTGCCAATATTTTCATGAATTCATACATTCATCATGGAGTCTCAAGGCTGCCAAAATGTGTAACACCCCTAAGTTCGGTAGTGCGTTCTACTGTTCTGGTGACCAGTGCTGTCCGGACAGCTAGGATGCCTAGAACTACACTTCGTTATGAGTGAGGAGACATAAAATAGTGAAATACAAGAAAAGAAAATACAAGAAAAACAAAGGAAAAATAATAGCAAAGAAATGTAACCAAGTTAAACAAGCCGAGAACCCTAGCGATGGGTGATCATGGCAGGAAAGTCACTGGCGTGGACCGTTGACTAATACTCGATTTGCGGAGAACCCTGGAAAATATTTTTAGGACTTAAATAGACCCTTATGGAAGTATAAATATCATTAGAAATATCAAAGAAAAATTAAATAATTAGTACAAAGAAAAGTGAGAAATCGAAAAACAAACAAAATCCGGTGTTACCGAAAAATCAGGAATGCAACCCGAACAGGGGCATTGTGGTCATTTGACATCCCGAATTGTCTTTTGACCTAAATGTCCATTAAAAATAAGTAATATTACACTTAGAAAATAAAATGAAAAATTAATTTGGTGGTACCTAAAGTAAATAGCAACAATTAAGGGTTTAATGTGGAATAAGTGGGAGTTAAACTTATTATATGATTTATTTGAGTGAGTGGGCCACTAAATGATTAATTAAAAGCTAAATGGGGCAGGTGTACACCCATTATCCCATCTGCATTTCATCTTCCTCACTTAGATTCAACCATGTCGAATTGAGAAGGAAGAAAATCCTCCATTGCAGTTTCACTTAGAGCTTGATCCTTTCCTCCATTTCACCTCTAATCACTTAGATTGCTTCATAAAAAATTGTCCCCACATCACAAGGAAGAGCTTGATACCAAAATCAAGAAGTTTGGTGAAGGTTTAACAAGCCCCAACCATAGGTAAGTTTGTATTTTTGAACTTTGCTTTGTTAAAGTTTGTATACTTGTTATGGGTGTTTGAATTGTGAAGAAAATTTTCAAGTTTGAGGAGTTCTTGATATATCAATTTTGGGCAGCCATGGAGTTGTATATTTGATGATTTATTTTACATATGTTTGATGGAAATTCATGTTGAATAGGGTGAATTGATGTCCTAGTAGTTAATTCCATATGTAAATGGTGATTATGCACTTGGAATGGAAATTGATGAATTATGGAGACTTTGGCATGGTGAAGCTTTTCGGCAGCCTTGAGGCTTCTTTGATAAATGTATGTGTTCATGAAGATATGGGTAGAATTGTGACATTGAGGATTGATGAGTGTGTATGTAAATTGGTTGTGTAAAGTATGTGTAAGAATTAGAAATGTCCATGTGTATGTATTGTTTTATTTGGACTTCATGAATTGGAGTTTTATTTGGTGTATTGAGAATGTTTGTAATCTGCCCAAAGTGACTTTAAAGTGAAGTGGTATATGGTTTTGGTAATGTACCAAAACAGAATTGGGTTGAGGAGTGGATTTATGGTAAGGTAAATGTGTAATTGCTACATGTTTAAGCAAGGTAATTAAGGACAGTGTTCATTTTGGCCTATAACTCTAAGTGTGTAACTCTAATTGGTATGAGACTAATTGGAGGTGAAACTAGGCACAAAATGGGCCAACTTTCATTGAGAAAGCATACCAAAATTCTGCTTGCAAGGTAGCATGAAAAATGACCAATTCGGATTAAGTACAATTGAGACACAGCCCGACCATTTGGGCGTGATTAGTGTTTAGGCCATAACTCACTCAAAATAGGTCCAATTGACCTGAAATTTTAACCTAAATAGTTAAGACCCATACTTACAAGTCTTATGAAGACACCAAAGCCCAGAAATGACCATAAGCAAGTCAAACAGCTTGCACAAGTTCGGGTCCAAAAACTGGCCGAACCAAAGTTGACCAAAATTGACCTAAAATGACCAAATTTGATGCCATTTGACCAGCAATAGTAAAATGACCATAACTTGGTCTACATAACTCGGATTGATCTGAAATTTTGCCCCGCATGCAATAAGACATAGATCTACAAGTTTGTAGTTTTGACCGAAACCCGAAAACTAAGGGAACTAGGTCGTCCGGCTAGGTCAAACTAGTATACCGGAATCCAGCAAGTTGCAATAAAATGCACTAAACAAGGAAATGAAATTGGTAACGTGTACCAACCCTAAAACACTATCGAATGTGACATATTAGTGACACTAAAACCTAATTTACCTAGAACGCATCGAGGGTCGGTATATTAGGTGATTAAGCAAATAATAGCTTTCAGTGAATTACTTATCAAACATTATCGATAGAGACAATTTAATTTAGTACTGAAACACTTCAAATTGTGTTTCTCAGTTAGTAAAGACTCAGGGAAAGAGAAGGAAACACTGAGCCCAGACCAGTAGACAGTCATCAGAGGTTTGTGCACAACAACTATTTCATTTGAATTTTCCAATTGAAATGAATTATGACTATTTGTACATTATTGTTTTAAATTATGGAAATGTGTTTGAATGGATATTTATTGCTTGAAAAGCATTGTAAATGATTTGAAAACTGCGAGAAATTATTTGAATGATATTGATGGATACTTATTGCTTGAAAAGTATTGGAAATGGTTTGAAACCACAGCTATCATGTATATTGCTTGTATTCCTCGCTAGCTTGTCTAGTGGGATGAATTGAATTCCCTCTCTGGCTGAAGTGTTGAGGTGTGTGCTTGTTGAGGACGAATTGGATGAGTACTCATATTTTTGCTAGCTAGCTATGTTATTCCTCATTAGTCATCGACTTTTGGGACGAATTGAATACCTCATTAGCCATCGGCTTTTGGGACGAATTGAACTTTGGAACATGATTAAGCTGTGTGTGATTTATTGATATGTATTGTGAGATTGTGAAATGAATTTAAACTCTTATTGACATATACTATCTTTTGAATTCAACCATGATCTGACTTATTGAAATTTATTGTGATATTGAGAAATGGAGTTTAAATTCTTATGGACAATTACTGTCTTGAAATTTATTATGGTTTTAAGTATCCACTATTTATATGATTTATGAATTGTGATTTAAATTATATTTGGTTAATGTTGTGCACCACTGAGACATTGTCTCGTGATAGCTTTATTCTTTATCGCAGTAGAGCAGACAGGCGTGAGACTAATTTGCTAGTACCTCCAGTGAGAGATTACAGGGTATAATGAGTATACCAACATTTTGCATTTTGTACTGTAATGTATGACCACTGTATGTACATATTATTTTTGGTTTTGAGCAGTTGTAAATTAAAATTGTACATTGAAATTGTAAAATAATTATGAGTTATTTTGGCTTGTAAAAATTGTATTATATTTCTTTTATCTCAGTCTTTGAAAATCACTGTGGATTTGAGTTGAGAAATATGTTGTGTTGAGAAATATGTTGGAGTTGAGATTTGGAAAAATATTGAAGTGCTTTTTACAGGTTTTCTGAAGAACTGTTTTATCCAAAATACAGATGGCACTCTGCCAAAATTTTTACAGAAATTCCAAATAATTCAAATGTGTTGATTCTATTACTTCAGTTCAAAAAGGTTTTTAACACCTGTAAATAGTGCTCACCTCTGTAAAAGAAGTAAGAAAAGTTTTTAAATTCCCTTGTAGTGTATTTAATGGGTTATCAGTAGACGAAGTTGGTACTTCATTAGGTATACTACGGGATCATGTTATGCCTTACAGAGGGGTAGGGTGTGACATGTTTTAGTGGTATCAGAGCTAGTTTTTAAATTCTATTTTCACATGTTATTTGAATATTCTTTCTTCATAGTACAACTGCTCAACATCATTGTTTGATACATACAGTACATTACATTATAAATATGCACTAATGGGAGGAAATCTCCTTGTATTTTTTGTTCAGGAGATCTAAAATCCTCGCATTGACTATGGAAGAGGGTGATCGTTCAGTCGATCAATCTATTGAGGCTGAGGTGCAAGGGGATGCCCTAGGCCTACACAATGTCAGTGGTTCAAGACACCAGCCCCTGCGATCTGTGATTTCTGCTCGATTCGCTCGTGAGATGGTCGCAATGTTCCAACAAATGGCTGGTAATGTGCCTACTCAAGTCCCAATACAGACACCAGTGGTACAACCACAGTCTCCTACGAGGTAGTATGATAAATTGATGAAATATGGGTCTACAGAGTTCAAGGGGACAGTAGATCCTCTAGAGGCTGAACAGTGGTTAGAAAGGATGGATAGGGTATTCAAGAAACTGCATTGCACAGAGGAGCTCAGATTCGAATACTCTGTATCTTTGTTCTGAGGAGATGCTTATGATGGTGGAAAACCATTCCCCATAGTCCAGTAGAACTGCGTGCTAACATGGAATGACTTTCTCGGGAATTGATGTAAATATGTCCCGATGCTTATGTAGACCAAAAGTTACAAGAATTCCTAAGTGCGAAACAAGGAGCAGATCGTGGTGAGTATGAAAGAGAATTTTCCACTTTGAGCCATTATGCGGTGAGTTTACTTTCTACCAGTAGGGAGAGATGCAAGAGGTTTGAGCGGCTTGAAGCCAGTGTCAGTTACAAGTAGTCGGCTTCAAACACACTAACTTCTCGAACTTATTTCTCAAGCTCTAGAGTTAGAAAGAATTGAGTCCAAGTGCTCTGAGAAAAGAAATCGAGAAGATAGAGAAAGAGGAAAATTTGTAGAAACGAGTTCGGTGGTCCCTCTTGGAAAGAGGAAGAACTGTGGGGGACATGGCAGAGGTGGCAAGAAATCTAGTAGGGGAAGATATTCAGGACAGAAGCCTCCCCTATCTGGTCAGCAGAGTACCAGAGGTTCCTACCCTCCCCGCCAATGTGAAACATGTGGAAGAAATCATGGTGGGATCTGCTACAAGGCTATAGGAGCCTGTTATAACTGTGGAGGCACAGGACACTTTGCTAAGGACTGCACCAGTAGTCGCATAGTTGGACCACCTCCTACTACTGCGAAGGTCGATTCGAGCCACTGTCACGAAGTTCACAACCACCAGCAGAGGTAAAGCGAGGTAGAGGTAGCCAGCGGCCAAGGCACGATGAAACAATCGAGCAAGAGCGATTGCTCGGTCATAATGTATGCAATGAGACAGAGGGAAGAGGCCGAGACATCTAACGTTGTAGCTGGTACCTTCTCAACTTTTAATCAGAATGTGTTTGTGTTATTTGATCCGGGTTCTACCCATTCTTATGTGAGTGCTAGCATCATTGATTACATTGTTGTTCCATGTACAAAAATGGACTTTGAGGTGCTAGTAACAAGTCCGTTAGGACAGGAAGTTAGGGTTAATAGAATGTATAGAGATTGTCCTTTGATGATCCAAGGACACACTTTCCTGTCTGATTTCATTAAAATGCCCTTCAGAGATTATGATATCATCTTGGGCATGGATTGGTTAGCTAGGCATCATGCCATGATTGACTGTAGGCTGAAGACAGTCACTTTTGGCCTTCCTCGATCTGATGATGTGGTAATACATGGGGAAAGGCAGCTATTGCCATCAAACATCATTTCGGCTGCACTAGCCAGAAAATGATCAGAAAGGGGTGTGAAGCCTACTTGGCACATGTGGTAGACACCCAAGTGGGGAGTCCAGCATTGAAGGACATCCCTACAGTATATGACTTTCCAGATGTGTTTCCTGATGAATTGCCAGGATTACCTCCGGAAAGAGAAGTGCAGTTTGAAATTAATGTTATGCCTGGTGTGGAACCAATCTCCATAACGCCATACAGAATGGCACTAGCAGAGTTGAAGGAGTTGAAGATACAGTTGCAAGAACTACTTGAAAAGGGCTTCATCCGCCCTAGTGTGTCACCTTGGGGAGCACCAGTGTTGTTTGTTAAGAAGAAGGATGGTACTCTCCGCTTATGTATAGATTATCGGCAGTTGAATAAGGTGACAATAAAGAACAGATATCCATTGCCTCGCATTGATGATCTGTTTGATCAGTTGAAGGGTACAGCTATATTCTCCAAAATTGATCTGCGATCTGCTTATTATCAGTTGAAGGTGCAAGAGCAGAGTATTCCAAAAACTGCTTTCAGAACTCGGTATGGCCACTATGAGTTTCTAGTAATGCCATTCGGGTTAACAAATGCTCCAGCTGCTTTTATGGATCTGATGAACACTATCTTCATACCATATCTTGATCAATTTGTGGTGGTGTTTATTGATGACATTTTGATATATTAAAGGAATGCAGAGGAGCATAACAGACATCTGCGGATTGTACTGCAGACTTTAAGGGAGAAACAGCTATATGCCAAATTATCGAAATGTGAATTTTGGCTGAAAGAAATCTCCTTTTTGGGACATGTTGTGTCAGCTGAAGGGATCAAGGTAGATTCCAGCAAGGTAGAAGCTATCCTTAATTGGAAGCCGCCAGAACATCACGAAATTCGCGATTTTAGGTTTAGTGGATATTACGGTCGGTTTGTGTAGTGGTTTTCTATGTTATCTTCTCCTTGACCAAACCGCCGGAAAGATGTAAAATTTCGGTGATGATAAATGTCGCAGAGTTTTGATGAGTTGAAGAGGTGTTTAATCAAGCTCAGTCCTCACTTTACCTACTCGGGTAAAGAATACACGATTTATAGTGATGCTTCTCACAATGGGTTAGGCGTGTCTTGATGCAAGATCGAATGTCATTGCTTATGCGTCACGCCAAATGAAACCGCATGAGAGGAACTACCCAACACATGATCCGGAGCTAGCGGCTATTGTTTTTGCTCAAGATCCGGAGACACTATTTGTATGGAGAGAAATGCTACATTTACAGATCACAAGAGCTTGAAGTACTTAGGCACCCAGAAGGAATTGAATTTGAGGCAGAGGAGATGGTTAGAACTCATCAAAGATTATGATTACTTAATAGACTATCAGCCAGGGAAAGCAAATGTGGTGGCTGACGCCTTAAGTCGCAAGACTATGGCAAGTCTCAGAGTTTCTCCTTTGTCCATGGTATGTGAATTGAAAGCCTGACATGCGGTTTAGAGATTGATGATGAGGGACAGACGGTAGTTGCATGGCATGTACGGCCGGTGTTGATTGATCGGTCGAATGGCTGCTCAGTGATGAAAAATATCGGAAGCTCTCGAAAGAAGTCAGCAGGGCAAGAAACCGAATTCTGTGAGAGATGATGGTTTATTGCTACATCGAAGCGAATGTGCATTCCTAATGATGCTGAATTGAGACAGATCATTATGAAGGAAGCACATGAGTCTCCATTTGCTATGCACCCTGGTGGAACTAAAATGTATAGAGGGCTAAAAGAGTATTACTGGTGGATGGGCATGAAGAGAGATATAGCTGAATTTGTTTCCAAATGCCTAACTTGTTAGCAAGTAAAGGCAGAATATCAAGTTCCAGCTAGTTTGTTACATCCTTTGTCAGTACCAGAGTGGAAATGGGAACGAATAACTATGGATTTTGTTACAGGACTTCCAAGGACACAGATTAGTCATGATGCAGTATGGGTTATAGTTGAGAGATTGACCAAGTCTGCTCACTTTTTGCCAGTTCGGATGGACTATAGCCTAGAAAGATTGGCCAGATTGTACATATATGAGATTGTAAAATTGCATGGAGTGCCAGTATCAATTGTATCTGACAGAGATCCTAGGTTCACTTCTAGATTCTGGGGTAGTCTTCAGAGAGCCCCAGAACTAGATTGAACTTCGACAAACATTCCACCCACGCATGGATGGCCAGCCTAAGAGGGTTATTCAGATATTGGAGGATATGCTACGGGCTTGTGTGATTGAATTTGAAGGTAGTTGGGATACACACTTGCCTTTGATTGAGTTTGCTTATAACAACAGCTACCAATCAAGCATTGGGATGCCTCCATATGAAGCTTTGTATGGCAGAAAGTGCAGAACTCCCTGATGTTGGGATGAAGTAGGTGAAAGGAAGATGATTGGGCCAGAAATTGTTCAGTAGACAGAGGAAAAGATTAGATTGAACAGAGATAGACTCAAGGCTGCATCAGACCGTCAGAAGTCCTATGTTGATTTGAAAAGAAGAGATATTGAATATGCAGTGGGTGATAAGGTATTTCTCAAAGTTTCTCCTTGGAAGAGGATCATGAGATTTGGCAGAAAGGGGAAACTGAGTCCTCGTTTCATTGGACCATATGAAGTTCTGGAAAGAGTGGGTCCTTTGGCATATCGGTTGGCATTACCTCCAGAGCTAGCAAGGATACACAGTGTCTTCCATGTGTCCATATTAAGGAGGTACAGATCTGACCCATCTCATGTACTATCAGTTGAAGAGATTGAGGTAAATCCAGACCTCTCATATGAGGAAGAACCCATAAAAATTCTGGCATATGAGGTGAAGCAGCTGAGGAACAAATAGATACGTCTGGTTAAAGTGCTGTGGAACCATCATTCAGGCCAAGAAGCTACTTGGGAACGTGAAGAGGATATGAGGATACAGCACCCACAGCTGTTCAGAGACTAATGCCAGGTAAAATTTTGAGACGAAATTTATTTTAAGGGGGGGGGGGGGAGAATTGTAACACCCCTAAGTTCGGTAGTGCGTTCTATTGTTCTGGTGACCAGTGCTGTCCGGACAGCTAGGATGCCTAGAACTACACTTCGTTATGAGTGAAGAGACATAAAATAGTGAAATACAAGAAAAGAAAATACAAGAAAAACAAAGGAAAAATAATAGCAAAGAAATGTAACCAAGTTAAACGAGCCGAGAACCCTAACGATGGGTGACCGCGCCGTGAAGTCACGGCGTGGACCGTTGACTAGCCCTGGACTGCGGAGAACCTGGAAAATATTTTTAGGACTTAAATAGACCCTTATGGAAGTATAAATATCATTAGAAATATCAAAAAAAATTAAATAATTAGTACAAAGAAAAGTGAGAAATCGAAAAACAGACAAAATCGATTATTCAGAAAAATCGTGAATGCAACGAGCAGGGCATTGTGGTCATTTGACATCCCGAATTGTCTTTTGACCTAAATGTCCATTAAAAATAAGTAATATTACACTTAGAAAATAAAATGAAAAATTAATTTGGTGGTACCTAAAGTAAATAGCAACAATTAAGGGTTTAATGTGGAATAAGTGGGAGTTAAACTTATTATATGATTTATTTGAGTGAGTGGGCCACTAAAGGATTAATTAAAAGCTAAATAGGGCAGGTGTACACCCATTATCCCATCTGCATTTCATCTTCCTCACTTAGATTCAACCATGCCGAATTGAGAAGGAAGAAAATCCTCCATTGCCATTTCACTTAGAGCTTGATCCTTTCCTCCATTTCAACTCTAATCACTTAGATTGCTTCATAAAAAATTGTCCCCACATCACAAGGAAGAGCTTGATACCAAAATCAAGAAGTTTGGTGAAGGTTTAACAAGCCCCAACCATAGGTAAGTTTGTATTTTTAAACTTTGCTTTGTTAAAGTTTGTATACTTGTTATGGGTGTTTGAATTGTGAAGAAAATTTTCAAGTTTGAGGAGTTCTTGATATATCAATTTTGGGCAGCCATGGAGTTGTATATTTGATGATTTATTTTACATATGTTTGATGGGAATTCATGTTGAATAGGGTGAATTGATGTCCTAGTAGTTAATTCCACATGTAAATGGTGATTATGCACTTGGAATGGAAATTGATGAATTATGGACACTTTGGCATGGTGAAGCTTTTCGGCAGCCTTGAGGCTTCTTTGATAAAAGTATGTGTTCATGAAGATATGGGCAGAATTGTGACATTGAGGATTGATGAGTGTGTATGTAAATTGGTTGTGTAAAGTATGTGTAAGAATTAGAAATGTCCATGTGTATGTATTGTTTTATTTGGACTTTATGAATTGGAGTTTTATTTGGTGTATTGAGGATGTTTGTAATCTGCCCAAAGTGACTTTAAAGTGAAGTGGTGTATGGTTTTGGTAATGTACCAAAACAGAATTGGGTTGAGGAGTGGATTTATGGTAAGGTATTTATAATTGCTACATGTTTAAGCAAGGTAATTAAGGACAGTGTGCATTTTGGCCTATAACTCTAAATGTGTAACTCCAATTAGTATGAGACTAATTGGAGGTGAAACTAGGCACAAAATGTGCCAACTTTCATTGAGAAAGCATACCAAAATTCTGCTTGCAAGGTAGCATGAAAAATGACCAATTCGGATTAAGTACAATTGAGACCTGAAAACTGACCATTTGGGCAGCAGTTAGTGTTTAGGCCATAACTCACTCAAAACAGGTCCAATTGACCTGAAATCTTAACCATGAATAGTTAAGACCCATACCTACAAGTCTTATGAAGACACCAAAGCCCAGAAATGACCATAAGCAAGTCAAACAGCTTGCACAATTTCGGGTCCAAAAACTGGCCGAACCAAAGTTGACCTAAAATGACCAAATTTGATGCCATTTGACCAGCAATAGTAAAATGACCATAACTTGGTCTACATAACTCGGATTGACCTGAAATTTTGCCCCGCATGCAATAAGACATAGATCTACAAGTTTGTAGTTTTGACCGAAACTCGAAAACTGAGGGAACTAGGTCGTCCGGCTAGGTCAAACTAGTATACCGGAATCTAGCAAGTTGCAATAAAATGCATTAAACAAGGAAATGAAATTGGTAACGTGTACCAACCCTAAAACACTATCGAATGTGACATATTAGTGACACTAAAACCTAATTTACCTAGAACGCATTGAGGGTCGGTATATTAGGTGATTAAGCAAATAATAGCTTTCAGTGAATTACTTATCAAGCATTATCGATAGAGACATTTTAATTTAGTACAGAAACACTTCAAATTGTGTTTCTCAGTTAGTAAAGACTCAGGGAAAGGGAAGGAAACATTGAGTCCAGACCAGGAGACAGTCATCAGAGGTTTGTGCACAACAACTATTTCATTTGAATTTTTCAATTGAAATGAATTATGACTATTTGTACATTATTGTTTTAAATTATGGAAATGTGTTTGAATGGATATTTATTGCTTGAAAAGCATTGTAAATGATTTGAAAACTGCGAGAAATTATTTGAATGATATTGATGGATACTTATTGATTGAAAAGTATTGGAAATGGTTTGAAACCATAGCTATCATGTATATTGATTGTATTCCTCGCTAGCTTGTCTAGTGGGACGAATTGAATTCCCTCTCTGGCTAAAGTGTTGAGGTGTGTGCCTATTGAGGACGAATTGGATGAGTACTCATATTTTTGCTAGCTAGCTATGTTATTCCTCATTAGTCATCGACTTTTGGGACGAATTGAATACCCAATTAGCCATCGGCTTTTGGGACGAATTGAACTTTGGAACATGATTAAGCTGTGTGTGATTTATTGATATGTATTGTGAGATTGTGAAATGAATTTAAACTCTTATTGACATATACTGTCTTTTGAATTCAACCATGATCTGACTTATTGAAATTTATTGTGATATTGAGAAATGGAGTTTAAATTCTTGTGGACAATTACTGTCTCGAAATTTACTATGGTTTTAAGTATCCACTATTTATATGATTTATGAATTGTGATTTAAATTATATTTGGTTAATGTTGTGCACCACTGAGACATTGTCTCAGCGATAGTTTTTTATTGCTGTCGCAGGTAGACAGACAGACAGGGCAGCGGACTAGGCTGTTAGTACCTCCAGCGAGAGATTACCGGGTATAATGAGTATACCAACATTTTGAATTTTGTACTGTAATGTATGACCACTGTATGTACATATTGTTTTTGGTTTTGAGCAGTTGTAAATTAAAATTGTACATTGAAATTGTAAAATAATTATGAGTTATTTTGGCTTGTAAAAATTGTATTATATTTCTTTTATCTCGGTCTTTGAAAATTACTGTGGATTTGAGTTAAGAAATATGTTGTGTTGAGAAATATGTTGGAGTTGAGATTTGGAAAAATATTGAAGTGCTTTTTACAGGTTTTCTGAAGAACTGTTTTATCCAAAATACAGATGGCACTCTGCCAAAATTTTTACAGAAATTCCAAATAATTCAAATGTGTTGGTTTTATCACTTCAGTTCAAAAAGGTTTTTAACACCTGTAAATAGTGCTCACCACTGTAAAAGAAGTAAGAAAAGTTTTTAAATCCCTTGTAGTGTATTTAATGGGTTATCAGTAGACGAAGTTGGTACTTCATTAGGTATACTACGGGATCATGTTATGCCTTACAGAGGGGTAGGTTGTGACAAAATGCTCCACCTTGCCAAAGTTTCACATAATTTCCTCAACTTCAATTTCAAATGCACTATTACCATTACATATGGAAATAACTTACTAGGACATTAAATCACCCTACTCAACATGAATCCACATCAAATATATGCAAGAATACTTCATCAAATATAGAACTCCATGGCTGTCCAAAATTGGACATATCAAGAACTCCTCAAACTTGAAAATTTTCTTCACAAATCAAACACCCATAACATGTATACAAAGTTTAACAAAGAAATATTAAAAAATACAAACTTACCTATGGTTGGGACTTGTTAAACCTTCACTAAACTTCTTGATTTTGGTATCAAACTCTTCCTTATGATGTGGAGATAAAACTTAATGAAGATAGGTGTGAGAAAAGAAGGCTTGATCATAGGATTGTGAAGGTTTGAAGGTGGGCGACCATGGGAGCTCTTTGGAGAAATTCATTCGGCCATGGGTGAAGGGTTTGGAGAAAATGAATTTGCAGATTGTTTGATGAACTTACACCTGCCCATTTTGTTCTTACTTTATTCTATAGTGGCCCACTCACTCAATTTAATCATATTATATGTTTAACTCCCATTTATTCCACATTAAACCCTTAATTTTTGTTATTTACTTTAGGTACCACCAATTTAATTTTTCATTATATTTTCAAAGTGTAATATTATTTATTTTTAATGGATATTTAGGTCAAAAGACAATTCAGGGTGTCAAATGACCATAATGCCCCTGTTCGGGTTACATTCCCAATTTTTCGGTAACACCGGGTTTTGTCCGTTTTTCGATTTCTCACTTTTCTTTGTACTAATTATTTAATTTTTCTTTGATATTTCTAATGATATTTATACTTCAATTGATGTCTCTTTAAGTCCTAAAAATATTTTCCAGGGTTCCCATGATCCGAGGCAGATCAACGGTCCACGCCGTAACTTCCCGGTGCGGTCACCCATCGCTAGGGTTCTCGGCTCGCTTAACTTGGTTACATTTCTTTGTTATTATTTTTCCTTTATTTTTCTTGTATTTTCTTTTCTTGTATTTCATTATTTTATGTCTCCTCACTCATAATGAAGTGTAGTTCTAGGCATCCTAGCTGTCCGGACAACACTGGTCACCGGAACAGTAGAACGCACTACCGAACTTAGGGGTGTTACAATTCTCCCCCCCTTAAAATAAATTTCGTCTCGAAATTTTACCAGGCATTAGTCTCTGAACAGCTGTGGGTGCTGTCTCCTCATATCCTCTTCATGTTCCCAAGTAGCTTCCTGGCCTGAATGATGGTTCCATAGCACTTTAACCAGGTGTATCTGTTTGTTCCTCAGCTGCTTCACCTCATATGCCAGAATTTTTATGGGTTCTTCCTCATATGAGAGGTCTGGATTTACCTCAATCTCTTCAACTGATAGCACATGAGATGGGTCAGATCTATACCTCCTTAACATGGACACTTGGAAGACACTATGTATCCTTGTTAGCTCTGGAGGTAATACCAACCGATATGCCAAAGGACCCACTCTTTCCAGAACCTCATATGGTCCGATGAAACGAGGACTCAGTTTCCCCTTTCTGCCAAATCTCATAATCCTCTTCCAAGGAGAAACTTTGAGGAATACCTTATCACCCACTGCATATTCAATATCTCTTCTTTTCAAATCAACATAGGACTTGACGATGCGATGCAGCCTTGAGTCTATCTCTGATCAATCTAATCTTTTCCTCTGTCTGCTGAACAATTTCTAGCCCAATCATCTTCCTTTCACCTACTTCATCCCAACATAAGGGAGTTCTGCACTTCCTACCATACAATGCTTCATATGGAGGCATCCCAATGCTTGATTGGTAGCTGTTGTTATAAGCAAACTCAATCAAAGGCAAGTGTGTATCCCAACTACCTTCAAACTCAATCACACAAGCCCATAGCATATCCTCCAATATCTGAATAACCCTCTTAGACTGGCCATCTTTCTGTGGGTGGAATGCTGTGCTGAAGTTCAATCTAGTTCCTAGGGCTCTCTGAAGACTACCCCAGAATCTAGAAGTGAACCTAGGATCTCTGTCAGATACAATTGATACTGGCACTCCATGCAATTTTACAATCTCATATATGTACAATCCGCCAATCTTTTGTGCTATAGTCCATCCGAACTGGTAAAAAGTGAGCAGACTTGGTCAATCTGTCAACTATAACCCATACTGCATCATGACTACTCTGTGTCCTTGGAAGTCCTGTAACAAAATCCATAGTTATTCGTTCCCATTTCCACTTTGGTACTGACAAAGGATGTAACAAACCAGCTGGAACTTGATGTTCTGCCTTTACTTGCTGACAAGTTA
This sequence comes from Hevea brasiliensis, assembly GCF_030052815.1. Lineage (NCBI taxonomy): Eukaryota > Viridiplantae > Streptophyta > Magnoliopsida > Malpighiales > Euphorbiaceae > Hevea > Hevea brasiliensis. The sequence goes on along the minus strand of NC_079502.1, from coordinate 62,611,958 downwards.
GGCATTTGGAAACAAACTCAGCTATATCTCTCTTCATGACCATCCACCAGTAATGCTCTTTCAGCCCTCTGTACATTTTAGTTCCACCAGGATGCATAGCAAATGGAGACTCATGTGCTTCCTTCATAATGATCTGTCTCAATTCAGCATCATTTGGAACGCACATTCTGCCCTGATGTAGTAATAAACCATCATCTCTCACAGAGAATTCAGGTCTCTTGCCCTACTGGACTTCTTTCAGTAGCTTCTGATATTTTTTATCACTCTGGCGACCATTACGATCGATCAATCAACACCGTTGTACATGCCATGCAACTACTGTTTGTCCCTCATCATCAATCTCTAAACTGGCATGCTGTCTTTCAATTCACATACCATGGACAAAGGAGAAACTCTGAGACTTGCCATAGTCTTGCGACTTAAGGCATCAGCCACCACATTTGCTTTCCCTGGCTGATAGTCTATTAAGCAATTATAGTCTTTAATGAGTTCTAACCATCTCCTCTGCCTCAAATTCAATTCCTTCTGGGTGCCTAAGTACTTCAAGCTCTTGTGATCTGTGTAAATGTAGCATTTCTCCCCATACAAATAGTGTCTCGGATCTTGAGCAAAAATAATAGCCGCTAGCTCGGATCATGTGTTGGGTAGTTCCTCTCATGCGGTTTGGTGGCGTGATGCATAAGCAATGATATTCGATCTTGCATCGATACAGCCCTAACCCATTGTGAGAAGCATCACTATAAGCGTGTATTCTTTACGAGTAGGTAAAGTGAGCTGGAGCTTGATCAAACACCTCTTCAACTCATCAAAACTTTCTTGGCATTTATCATCCATGAAATTTTACATCTTTCCGAAGCAGTTTGGTCAGTGGAGAAGATAACATAGAAAACCCCTTCACAAACCGACGGTAATATCTAGCTAAACCCAGAAAACTGCGAATTTCTGTGATGTTCCTGGGCGGCTTCCAATTAAGGATAGCTTCTACCTTACTGGAATCTACCTTGATCCCTTCAGCTGACACAACATGTCCTAAAAAAGGAGATTTCTTTCAGCCAAAATTCACACTTCGATAATTTGGCGTATAGCTGTTTCTCCCTTAAAGTCTACAGTACAATCCGCAGATGTCTGTCATGCTCCTCTGCATTCCTTGAATATATCAAATTGTCATCAATAAACACCACCACAAATTGATCAAGATATGGTCTGAAGATAGTGTTCATCAGATCCATAAAAGCAGCTGGAGCATTTGTTAACCCGAATGGCATTACTAGAAACTCATAGTGGAAACTCATAGTGGCCATACCGAGTTCTGAAAGCAGTTTTTGGAATACTCTGCTCTTGCACCTTCAACTGATAATAACCAGATCGCAAATCAATTTTGGAGAATACAGCTGCACTTTCAATCGATCAAACAGATCATCAATGCGAGGCAATGGATATCTGTTTTATTGTCACCTTATTCAACCGCCAGAGTCAATGCATAAGCGAGAGTACCATCCTTCTTCTTAACAAACAACACCGTGCTCCCCAAGGTGACACACTAGGCGGATGAAGCCCTTTTCAAGTAGTTCTTGCAATTGTATCTTCAACTCCTTCAACTCACTGGTGCCATTACGTATGGCGTTATGGAGATTGGATCCACACTAGGCATAACATTAATTTCAAATCGCACTTCTCTTTCCGAGGTAATCCGGCAATTCATCAGAAACACATCCGAAAGTCATGTCTTGTAGGGATGTCCTTCAATCTTTGGACTCCCCACTTGGGTGTCTACCACATGTGCCAAGTAGGCTTCACACCCCTTTCGATCATTTTTCCGCTAGTGCAAATTAAATGATGTTTGATGGCAATAATCGCCTCTCCCCATGTATTACCACATCGTGCATCGAGGAGACCAAAAGTGACTGTCTTGACCTACTGATCAATCATGGCATGATGCCTAGCTAACCAATCCATGCCCAAGATGATATCATAATCTCTGAAGGGCATTTCAATGAAATCAGACAGGAAAGTGTGTCATTGGATCACCAAAGGACAATCTCTATACATTCTATTAACCCTGACTTCCTGTCCTAACGGACTTGTTACTAGAACCTCAAAGTCCATTTTTGTACATGGAACAGCAATGCAATCAATGATGCTAGCACTCACATAAGAATGGGTAGAACCCGGATCAAATAACACAATCACATTTTGGTTAAAAGTTGAGAAGGTACCAGCCACAACATTAGATGTCTCGGCCTCTTCCCTCTGTCTCATTGCATACATTCTGATTGGAGCACTGTCTTGCTCTGATTGTTTCACTGTGCCTTAGCTGCCTGCTGGGCTACCTCTACCCCTGCCTCTACCTCTGCTGGGTGGTTGTGAACTTCTGGTGATTGGGCTTTGAACTGACCCTTCTGCAGTAGTAGGAGGTGGTCCAACCCTGCGACTACTGGTGCAGTCCTTAGCAAAGTGTCCGGTGCCTCCACAGTTATAATAGGCTCCAATAGCCTTGTAGCATATCCCACCATGATTTCTTCCACAAGTTTCACATTGGCGGGGAGGGTAGGAACCTCTGGTACTCTGCTGACCAGATAGGGGAGGCTTCATTCCGAATATCTTCCCCTACCGCATTTCTTGCCACCTCCGCCATGTCCCCATAGTTCTTCCTCTTTCCAAGAGGACCACCGAACTCGTTTCTCTGATTTTCCTTCTTTCTCTGTCTTCTCTAATTTCTTTTTCTTAAGAGCAGCTTCAGACTCAATTCTTTCTAACTCTAGAGCTTGAGAAATAAGTTCAGAGAAGTTAGTGTGTTTGAAGCCGACTACTTGTAATCTGATACTGGGCTTCAAGCCAGTTTCAAACCTCTTACATCTCTCCCTGCTGGTAGAAAATAAACTTACTGCATAATGGCTCAGGCGGGAAAATTCTCTTTCATACTCAGCCACTGATCTGTTCCCCTGTTTCAGACTTAGGAATTCTTATAACTTCTAGTCTACATAAGCATCAGGGACATATTTCTATCTGAATTCCCTGAGAAAGTCATTCCATGTTAACACTGCAAGTTCTACCAAACTGTGGGGAATGGTTTTCCACCAGTCATAAGCATCCCCCTGTAACAAAGATACAGAGTATTCGAATCTGAGCTCCTCTGTGCAATGCAGTTTCTTGAATACCCTATCCATCCTCTCTAACCATTGTTCAGCTTCTAGAGGATCTATCGCCCTTGAACTCTGAGCCCCATACTTCATCAATTTATCATCTCGCCTAGTAGGAGATCGTGGTTGTACCATCGTGTCTCAGATTGGGACTTGAGTAGGCACATTACCGACCATTTGTTGGAACATTGCAGCCATCTCACGAGCGAATCGAGCAGAAATCATGGATCATAGGGTGCAGCTGAACCACTGACATTATGTAGGCCTGGGGCATCCCCTTGCACCTCAGCCTCAATTGATTGATCGACTGAACGATCACCCTCTTCCATAGTTAATGCGAGGATCTTAGACCTCCTAAACAAATAACACAAGGATATTTCCTCCCGTTAGTGCATATTTATAATGTAATGTACTGTATGTATCAGACAATGATATTGAGCAGTTGTACTATGAAGAAAGAATATTCAAGTAACATGTGAAAACAGAATTTAAAAAAAACTAGCTCTGATACCACTAAAACATGTCGCACCCTACCCCTCTGTAAGGCATAACATGATCCCATAGTATATCTAATGAATTACCAACTCCGTCTACTGATAACCCATTAAATACACTACAAGGGATTTTAAAAAACTTTTCTTACTTCTTTTACAGTGGTGAGCACTATTTACAGGTATTAAAAACCTTTTTGAACTGAAGTGATAAAACTAACACATTTGAATTATTTGGAATTTCTGTAAAAATTTTGGCAGAGTGCCATCTGTATTTTGGATAATCCAGTTCTTCAGAAAACCTGTAAAAAGCACTTCAATATTTTTCCAAATCTCAACTTCAACATATTTCTCAACACAACATATTTATCAACTCAAATCCACAGTGATTTTTCAAAGACTGAGATAAAAGAAATATAATACAATTTTTACAAGCCAAAATAACTCATAATTATTTTATAACTTTAAGGTACAATTTGAATTTACAACTGCTCAAAACCAACAACAATATGTACATACAGTGAACATACATTACATTACAAAATACAAAATGTGGGTATACTCATTATACCCGATAATCTCTCGCTGGAGGTACTAGCAGCCTAGTCTGCTGCCCTGTCTGTCTGTCTACCTGCGACAGCAATAAAAAGCTATCGCTGAGACGATGTCTCAGTGGTGCAAAACATTAACCAAATACAATTTAAATCACAATTCATAAATCATATAAATAGTGGATACTTAAAACCATAGTTAATTTCAAGACAGTAATTGTCAACAAGAATTTAAACTCCATTTCTCAATATCACAATAAATTTCAATAAGTCAGATCATGGTTGAATTCAAAAGACAGTATATGTCCATAAGAGTTTAAATTCATTTCACAATCTGACAATACAAATCAATAAATCACACACAGCTTAAATCATGTTCCAAGGTTCAATTCGTCCCAAAAGCCGATGGCTAATGAGGTATTCAATTCGTCCCAAAAGTCGATGACTAATGAGGAATAACATAGCTAGCTAGCAAAAATATGAGTACTCATCCAATTCGTCCTCAACAGGCACACACCTCAACACTTCAGCCAAAGAGGGAATTCAATTTGTCCCACTAGACAAGCTAGCGAGGAATACAATCAATATACATGATAGCTGTGGTTTCAAACCATTTCCAATACTTTTCAATCAATAAGTATCCATCAATATCATTCAAATAATTTCTCACACTGTTCAAATCATTTACAATGCTTTTCAAGCAATAAATATCCATTCAAACACATTTCCACAATTTAAAACAATAATGTACAAATAGTCATAATTCATTTAAATTGAAAAATTCAAAAGAATTAGTTGTTGTGCACAAACCTCTGATTACTGTCTCCTTGTCTGGACTCAGTGTTTCCTTCCCTTTCTCTGAGTATTTACTAACTGAGAAACACAATTTGAAGTGTTTCAGTACTAAATTAAACTGTCTCTAACGATAATGTTCGATAAGTAATTCACTGAAAGCTATTATTTGCTTAATCACCTAATATACCGACCCTCGATGCGTTCTAGGTAAATTAGGTTTTAGTGTCACTAATATGTCACATTCGATAGTGTTTTAGGGTTGGTACTCGTTACCAATTTCATTTCCTTGTTTAGTGCATTTTATTGCAAATTGCTGGATTCCGGGATACTAGTTTGACCTAGCCGGACGACCTAGTTCCCTCGGTTTTCGAGTTTCGATCAAAACTACAAACTTATAGATCTATGTCTTATTGCACGCGGGGAAAAATTTTAGGTCAATCTGAGTTATGTAGATCAAGTTATGGTCATTTTACTATTGCTGGTCAAATAGCATCAAATTAGGTCATTTTAGGTCAACTTTGGTCAACTTTGGTTCGGCCAATTTTTGGACCCGAACTTGTGCAAGTTGTTTGACTTGATTATGGTCCTTTCTGGGCTTTGGTGTCTTCATAAGACTTGTAGGTATGGGTCTTAACTATTCATGGTTAAAATTTTAGGTCAATTGGACCTGTTTTGAGTGAGTTATGGCCTAAACACTAACTACTGTCCAATTGGTCAATTTTCAGGTCTCATTTGTACTTAATCCGAATTGGTCATTTTTCATACTACCTTGCAAGCAGAATTTTGGTATGCTTTCTAAATGAAATTTGGCACATTTTGTGCCTAGTTTCACCTTCAATTGGTCTCATACCAATTAGAGTTACACATTTAGAGTTATAGGCCAAAATGCACACTATCCTTAATTACCTTGCTTAAACATGTAGCAATTACACATTTACCTTACCATAAATCCACTCGTCAACCCAATTCTGTTTTGGTACATTACCAAAACCATATACCACTTCACTTTAAAGTCACTTTGGGCAGATTACAAACATCCTTAACACACCAAATAAAACTCTAATTCATAAAGTCCAAATACAACCATAATTACACATAAACACTACTCATTATTTCATACAATTTCCACAACTAATTTATATACATATCCATCAATCCTCAATGTCATAATTCTGCCAATATCTTCATGAATTCATACATTCATCATGGAGTCTCAAGGTTCCGAAATGCTCCACCTTGCCAAAGTTTCACATAACTTCCTCAACTTCAATTTCAAATGTACCATTACCATTACATATGGAAATAACTTACTAGGACATTAAATCACCCTACTCAACATGAATCCGCATCAAATATATGTAAGAATACTTCATCAAATATAGAACTCCATGGCTGTCCAAAATTGGACATATCAAGAACTCCTCAAACTTGAAAATTTTCTTCACAAATCAAACACCCATAACATGTATACAAAGTTTAACAAAGCAATATTAAAAAATACAAACTTACCTATGGTTGAGACTTGTTAAACCTTCACTAAACTTCTTGATTTTGGTATCAAACTCTTCCTTATGATGTGGAGATAAAACTTAATGAAGATAGGTGTGAGAAAAGAAGGCTTGATCATAGGATTGTGAAGGTTTGAAGGTGGGCGGCCATGGGAGCTTTTTGGAGAAATTCATTCGGCCATGGGTGAAGGGTTTGGAGAAAATGAATTTGCAGATTGTTTGATGAACTTACACCTGCCCATTTTGTTCTTACTTTATTCTATAGTGGCCCACTCACTCAATTTAATCATATTATATGTTTAACTCCCATTTATTCCACATTAAACCCTTAATTTTTGTTATTTACTTTAGGTACCACCAATTTAATTTTTCATTATATTTTCCAAGTGTAATATTATTTATTTTTAATGGATATTTAGGTCAAAAGACAATTTGGGGTGTCAAATGACCACAATGCCCCTGTTCGGGTTACATTCCCGATTTTTCGGTAACACCGGGTTTTATCCGTTTTTCGATTTCTCACTTTTCTTTGTACTAATTATTTAATTTTTCTTCGATATTTCTAATGATATTTATACTTCAATTGATGTCTCTTTAAGTCCTAAAAATATTTTCTAGGGTTCCCCGCAGTCCAGGGCCAGTCAACGGTCCACACCGTAACTCCCGGTGCTGTCACCCATCGCTAGGGTTCTCAGCTCGCTTAACTTGGTTATATTTCTTTGTTATTATTTTTCCTTTGTTTTTCTTGTATTTTCTTTTCTTTTATTTCATTATTTTATGTCTCCTCACTCATAACGAAGTGTAGTTCTAGGCATCCTAGCTGTTCGGACAATACTGGTCACCGGAACAGTAGAACGCACTACCGAACTTAGGGGTGTTACAGTACTGCTAACAGAACCCTATTGGCATGCCAACCTATCCAAACCAATCACATTAGGCCTACTAGGGCATTTAACACTTTTAATTTGTGTAATTCTTTGGAATTGAAATTTTTATGACCACTATTCATTTCATTAGTCAACCAAAATGTTGACTTTTACATTGACAATAGGTAATTTAGTTTAAATATCATCAACATACCACATTTTGCATTTTAAACTTGTTGGTATTGGTTGCCAATACCATCTCTAAGCTTAATGTGAATTGGACAGAATTTTCAATTTTCAAGCCTTGGGTTTACTGTTCCATTAGTTACTGTTGCAGTGGGAATTTGGAAAAATGGTAAACATGAAAGTTGTTCCTCATTTTGTCTAGTTGAATTTCCTTTTTTTGAATCACTCCATTTGGAGTTTTGTAGCTCAAGTTATGGCCTAAAACCATAATCGGCGGATTGGGCAGATTCAAAAATCAGGCAAAACTGGTTCTGCCAGATTTGGTAATCTAAGTTTGGTTGGCAATTTGACTAAGTTATGGTCATAATTTGGGTCAAGTTTCTTCATGAAAGTTGTTGGTCTATATGTCACCTTGTTGCTGGTAAAATTTCAGGTCAATTGGGCCTTGCTAGATTGAGTTATGGCCAAATGACCAAATACTGTTCATTTGGTCATTTTGCCCAAGCAGATTGCAGGTCACCCGAATTGGAGCAAGGTTTTGGTCCACTTAGTTTGGTCTTATGGGCATGGTTTCTTCACCAAAGTTGTGCCATTTTATGTCTAGTTTCATGTCCAATTGGCCAAACATCAAATAAACCTCTACAATTTAAGTTATGGCTGTCCAAACAGGCTGGACTCACATCCAAACCTGCAGGTCACACAAGGCAGCCACTCCAACCTCAAATCCCACAACCCAATTCACTTCATTTTTTATTCAAACCAAACCAAATGGTCATTAATTGACCATTAAAACTTAATTTCACCATTACATGATCAACATCTCAATTTTGGGTCCAAACCCTAGCTCTACCATTTCAACTTTTCAAACACATAAAATCAATGGATCAATTCACATTCCTAATGATGCATATATAAGTTTAAAGAATTAATTGTCACTAACCTTTAATGGAGCTAATCTCAAGCTTGTAAGAACTCTTCCTTTTGATTTCTCTTTGCTTCCAAAAGCTTTACTAAGAGGAAAGAACAAGAATTTGTGTTGGGAACTTAGGCTTTAGTTGGGTAAAAACCAAGAAAATCAAACTTGGTAAAGCTTGGCTATGGTGGACAATGGGAGAGCATGGGTGACGTTTTTGAAGAGAGAAAGTGCTGCTGAAATTTTCTAGAATTCTGCCTCATTTATCCCTTTTTATTGAATTTTAATTGTCTTACTTTAATGTGATTGGCCATAGCATTTTTAATTACCTAAGCATGACATCATAATTCCCAATTTAGCTCCTTTTTCTTTCTTTTCTTTTCTACCAAATTTCAATTTAATTTTAGCAATATTTATTCATATTTTGTGTCATAATAATTATTTACTTAACTGGACAAGTCGGCCAAAAATCACCTCTGAAGGCAAAATGACCAAAATGCCCTCCGTTTGGCTTAACGGGCCAAAATTGTCTGTACCGATTGAAAAATTTTTCTAAGCATTTCCTTGGCATTCTAATGCCATAAGAACCTCAATAACCCTTCTCTGGAGTCCCAATAATTATTTTATAATTTTTCCCCCTGGTCTAGGGCTCCTAGTTGCGAGAACCGTAACTTCTCACTAGGTTACCCATCGCTAGGGCACTGGCTCATTTAACTTGGTTGTATTTTATTTCTAAAATTTTTACTAAATGTTTCTTATTAATATTTGAGTTAATTATGGTTCCTCACTTTAGTTTAAATATTTTTCCGGACGTTTTAGCTGTCCGACTGATACTGGTCACCGGAACAGTAGAATGTACGGAGTTGCTACCGGGAGGGTGTTACATATGGATAATTTTTTATGAAGACAAAGATGGGTTTTATGGCGAAAAGCTTAAGGAAATCAAGGTGGAATTGAACAAAAATGGTGGAAGGCGCTAGGAAGGAGTTTCGGCCACCATGAAAGAAGAAGAAGATGAAATGATTTTTGGCCTTCTTTTGTCTCTTAAAATGAGTTTATTTAATTCTCATTGGTGGGAGGGTTTTTAATGAGGTCATGCTTATGTCATTATTTGACTTTTATTTCATTATTTTTTTTTGTTTTGTTTTTCTTCCATACTTCTTTTACTTATTTTTAATAGATTTTTCATCAATATTTGTTCATATTTTATGTCATATAATTCACTTACATAAGTGGACAAGTTGGTCAAAAATCATCTCTAAAGACGAAATGACCAAAATGCCCTCCGTTTAGCTTAACGAGCTAAAATTGTTTGTACCGATTGATTAAATTTTTCTTGTGTTTTCTTAACATTTTATTATCATTGGAACCCAAAAAATCCTTCCCTGAGGTCCCAAAAATTATTTCATGAAGTTTTCCCAGAGTCTAGGGTTGCTAACGGCCTTCACCGTCACTTCCCCTTCGGGTTACTCATCACTGGGGTTTCGGCTCATTTAACCTTAGTGTATTTCATTCTTAAAAATTTTCCTTGATTTTTCTGATCATTATTTGGTTTATTTATAACTCCTCACTCTAGTTTAACTATAATTTCAAATATTTTAGCTGCTCAGACTGTCATTGGTCACCGGAACAGTGGACTGTACGGACTAGCTAAAGTGAAGATGTTACAACTCTTCCCCTCTAATAAAAATTTCATCCTCGAAATTTACCTGATGCAAACAGTTGAGGAAACTATTGCCTCATCATCTCTTCACTTTCCCAAGTTACCTCCTCGGTATTATGGTGCCTCCAAAGTACTTTCACCAGTGGAATTTGTTTATTTCTCAGTTCCTTCACTTCCCGAGCCAGTATCCGTATAGGTTCTTCTGCATATGTCAAGTCCGGTTGGATTTCGATCTCTTCCATGGAGAAGACATGCGAAGGGTCTAAGTGGTATCTTCTTAGCATAGACACATGGAATATATTATGGATCTTATCCAATTCTGGTGGTAAAGCTAGCCGATAGGCCATTGGTCCCACACGTTCAATGACTTCATATGGGCCAATGAACCTAGGGCTTAACTTACCCTTTCTTCTAAACCTCAGTACTTTCTTCCACGGTGAGACTTTGAGAAACACTTTGTCACCAACTGCATACTCTATCTCTTTTCTCTTCAAGTCGGCATAAGATTTTTGTCTATTTAAGGTAACCTTCAAATTAGCTTTGATTATCTTCACTTTCTTTTTAGTCTGTTTCACCAGGTCTGGTCCTACCAGCTTATCTTCGCCCAATTCAATCCAACATACGGGGGTTCTACACTTCCTCCCACATAGTGCTTCATACGGGGCCATTTGAATACTAGCTTGGTAGCTATTGTTATATGCAAATGCTGCCAGTGGGAGATATCTATCCCAACTCCCCTCAAACTCAATGACACAACTCCTCAGCATATCCTCCAGGATCTATCACATAATTCACATTATTACTATCATTTCAATTTATTAATTCTGAAAATTCAATTAGTTTTTTTTTTTAAGGTTTACCTGGATTATTGGTTTCGATTGTCCATCCATTTGAGGATGAAAAGCCGTGCTAAAGCAGAGTTGTGTGCCCAAGGCTTCTTACAACTTTTTCCAAAATCTCGATGTAAACCTTGGGTCTTGATCAGATATGATGGAAAGTGGGATTCCATACAGTCTAACTATCTCACTGATATACAATTCTGCTAGCTTCTCCAGTGAATAGTCAGTCCTAACTGGCAGAAAATGTGCTGACTTCGTCAATCTATCCACTATCACCCATTTCCATTCAGGTATGCTTATAGGCTGTAGCAACCCTGATGGAACGTGATGTTCTTCTTTAACTTGCTGACATGTCAGGCACTTAGTAACATAGTCAGCTATATCCTTCTTCATATTAGGCCACCAATAATGAGGCTTCAAATCATTATACATTTTTGTGCTTCCCGGGTGCATAGCATAAACACTAGTGTGTGCTTCTTTCAAAATATTAGTCTTCAATTCCCCATTATCTAGTACACACACTCTTCCTCTATAGTGCAAACACCCATCTACTCTCACCTCATAATCAGTTTCCTTCCCCTCTGGAATTTTACCCACAATTGCTATTAATTTTTCATTTGCCTTCTGCCCTTATTGTATCTGCTGTAGCAGGTTTGGCCTTACTTGTAACTCAGCCAAAATAGCTCCATCTTGAGCTAGGGACAGACGGGCATTTAGTGATCTTAAAGCTGTGATGGACTTTCTGCTCAAGGCATCAGCAACTACATTTGCCTTCCCAGGATGGTAATCTATCACACAATCATAGTCCTTTAGGAACTCAATCCATCGCCTCTATCTAAGATTGAGCTCCTTCTGGGTTGGCAAATATTTTAGACTTTTGTAGTATGTATAGATGTAGCATTTTTTACCATACAAATAATGCCTCTATATCTTCAATGCGAAGATAATTGCTGCTAACTCTAAGTCATAAGTAGGGTAGTTCTATTCATGTAGCCTTAACTGCCTGGAAGCATAGGCGACCACTTTCCCCTCTTGCATCAATACACACCCTAACCCATTATGCGATGCATCACTGTAAACCACAAAGTCCTTTCCCGATACTGGCTGTGTTGACACTAGTGCTTCTGTCAACATAGCCTTTAGCCTCTCAAAACTGGCTTGGCACTTATCGTTCCAGCCAAATTTCACATTCTTATATAACAACTTGGTCATTGGAGCAGCTATAAGAGAGAACCCCTTGACAAATCTTCTGTAATACCCAGCTAGCCCCAAGAAACTTTTGACCTCAGTTGTATTTCTGGGAGGCTTTCATTCCATCACTGCTTCTATCTTTTTGGGATCCACTCTAATCCCTCCAGCTGATACTATGTGTCCAAGGAAAGAGATTTTACTCATCCAGAAGTCACACTTGGACAACTTAGCATTGTCGACACCATATTTTGGCCGATCACTGAGGTCAAGGGACTTTAAGATTGACTCCCAGCCAACGTCCTTCAATCACAACTGACTTTTCCAAACACATCGATTGCTCGATCATGAAATAAACCTATCCCACACTTAGTTGATTGTTTTTTGATCTCTTATCATAGGGGTTCGAACCAATTTCAAGTCTCCGTACCATCCAGTCTTGTCTCCCGATCTCTCTTTACAAATATTGTGGAAAGTCATTTAGCTAATGCTAGAATCGGGTTCCTCACTTGTATGTCCCAGATATTCTTTAAAATAAAGTTAAGGTGTCTGTCCGATTTAATGATGATTCCAATCTTAAGAATCTGAATCAAGTCTTTCCAATTCAAATGTTCTAATGTTCTACCCGGTGTTTGGTCATGGCTTAGTCTGATCTCATGCTTACAATGTTTTTCTGACCTCTTATACTTAGGTTAATAGTTGCTTTTAAGTTTGATGTTCTAATACGTTCAAACAATCAAGTACTCATACAATTGGGACGCTTTCCGATCTCATTAAGAAATTGAACAAAAGAGAGAATTTCATTTCAAAATAAAAATTTATAAGTCATTCGGCTGGAGGATCTCCCCCAGCCTATTCTCTAAGTACATCATCATTTCTCTCATTTCCTCTCTCTCTCTGGCTCCTCGTCGCTCTCATCTTCGGCCTCTGGCATGAGCTCATTCATCCAGGAGAAGTCTTCTTCAGGATACTGCTTCCTCAGCTCGGCCAGAAGGTCATTATGGGCTTTCACATAAGCCCCGACCTCCTTTGTGGTGCTCTCCTCTTCCTTAGCTTAGAGCTCCTCATCCTTGTGTAACACCCTATGCAAATCCCACATCGGCAAAACACGGGAGAGATGCTGGGTTTATAAGTTGGTGGTTCGTAACCTCTATTGACGCGTTTTAAAACCGTGAGGGCTTCGGCCCAGAGCGGACAATATCACTAGTGGGCCGAGCCGTTACATTTATTGGTATCAGAGCCGCTCCGCATGCAACCTTGAGCGATGGTGGGGCAAACCTCAGCGAGGACGCTGAGTCCCATAAGGGGGGTGCATTGTAACACCCTAGGCAAATCCCACATCGGCAAAACACGGGAGAGATGCTAGGTTTATAACAAAAATAAAATGCAGAATGTGGTATCTTGGTGAACTTAGGTTCAATAAATTTATTATGTATTAAAAAGTCAACAATTTGAGTGAATAGTAATGTGAATAGTAATACAAAGACACAAAGTATAATAACTAAATTGGTAGAGGAAATTAAGGTATGAAATTTGGAATCCATGAAACATTCATGGATTACTTGGAATAGAAATAGTAATTCACCTAAATGACTTAATGAACATTTAAGTTATGTGAGTATATAGTTAAAATTTGTATTCCCATTACTAGTAGGTCTAATAAAACATGAGTGATACCACTTGAATATGAAATAAAATTAACCTAGATGGATTGTTGAGTATAAATGGGATGAGGTTTACATTAGGATCTTTGTTTCCATTACAAATAAGATAATAACACCTTGTATGAGTTATGAATCGATATAAATATTGTAATGAATAAATAAATCACATGAAAATATGAATGGAACATTAGTTTTCTTTATAAGGGAAAGGAAGAACATTTTGAGTACAATGGTATATGAACACCATTGTTATAAATTGTGATCAATATGAATGATGTAAGGAATGTATGAATATTATGATGAATGTATAAATTATGAAATTTATCATGAAATAATGAAGTCATAAAATACAATATATTAATATTTAATGATATTATGTGCCCTTGTATTGCCTAGACATGTGTGTCAGATTGGATAGTTTGGCATGCCAATAGCGTATTGTTTTAGCAGTACTGCGAAAGGCTTTATGCCTGTATTCATGGCTTTGTGCCCATATTCATGGCTTTATGCCCGCATTCATGGCTTTATGCCAACATTCATGGCTTTTATGCCCGATTATGTGTTATCATGGCTTTTTAGCCATACTAAATGCATACGTGGTTGACGTTCTGCGTCCCATGGTATGACGGCCCGAGGCACCGCGGTGTCCAGTGCCAACGACCCGTTATCCAGTTTAGTCAGCCTGTCATAGGTTACTTGGGCAGTAAAATTTTTTGAAATAAGTTAAGAATATTAGTAATTAAAACTATTAGAAATTAAATAAATGAGTAAGATGACCTAAAATAAATTAGAATAGTTATTTATTAGAAAGAATCGAAATAAACTGGACCGATATTAAAATTTACTTATTATGAAATAAACTGAGACAACCTAGAAAGTATTGAGAAAATGCTAAAAGATTAGCAAAGAAAATTATAACATACATAAATATTGCAAATGTGACTTACATAATAATATAAGCATAAATTTATTATTTTTAGATCATTTTTTCTTTATACATTATTACTGTACATTGGTGAAATAAACACTTTCAAAGAAGACTAAATTAAGATAAAACATATTAAATTTTAGAAACCGCATGCGAAGTATAAATAAATCTTAATTATTTGAATTATGTATTATTTCTATCTTTATTTGTATATTATTTCCTTGTTATATTATTGCACCAATAAGCAGCAATGCTTAGCGCGATGGAATTGTTTCCTTCGCGCAGGTACTGAAGCTAGAACCCAATGGACGTTTGACTGGGAATTTTGGGAGTTTTGATCTGCAGAGTGTCAAAGCTTGTCACCTCCTCAGCAATGCATGTAGATAGGGCCCATATAGATTATATTTTATATTTTGTATAAAATGCTTAGATATTGTATTGTAATGTATATTATGAATAGGTAATTAATAAGAATGCGATGTAAATTAATTAATTAGCTTTTTCATATGTAATTAATTTATATATCATATAAATTATGAAAATTTATAATTATTTTGTAAATTATGTAAATTAAGGAAATTTGAAAATTTTGCTTATGTAATTTGAGAATGTTTACATATGAATTGAGTATGAATGGAAATGTATGGAAATGATTATGAAATTGAAATGTATGGATGAGATTTGAAATATGAGAAAATTATGAGAATGATTGATGAGATAATTATGATTAGCGTGGATAAGATTTTATTTTGGAAATATTGTTGAATTTCAAACGGGTGAATATTGAAATACGCCAAACGATAATAAAATAGGGGAAACTCCGCTGGTTTCTCCATCGAAAAATAATTGATATTAAATTAAATGAATTTAAAATTATTTAGAAAAAAAATAAAGTAAGATAAGTTAAGGTGCTCCGGCACCAATTGTAGCATGCCTTGCTCGACTACACTGTAGTCGGGTGAGGGGTGTTACACCTTGGCTCAGAGCTCTTCCTCCTTCGCCCGAAGGTCTTCAGCATAACGAGTGAGATCAGCAGACCAACCAGTTCAAGAGTCATCAAGTTCTCGTTCCACTCTGCTATCCTCTCCTCATAACATTTCATCTGATCTTCCATTCTGGCGATGTAGTCATTAGCAGAGGAGAGCTGAGCTTGTGCAGTAGAGGCATCTTGGACCGCCTTGAGGATCTCTTTCTTTAAGGTATGGGCTTTCTCTCTGAGTATGTGCTGGTTTGCAATGGCCTCTAAGCCTAAGCTCATTGTCTGAGCTAAGATATCATCAAAGCTCTCCTCTGCCAACCTGTTCCGATCTTCTTGGAAACAAATGGAAGCATCCATGACTTTGGCCAGGCCGGGATTCCTTCTAGTGGAGTGGTTCCTTTCCAATGATTGGATCAAAAGTTAAGCACCCTGGGAAAGTGTCCTGATCGTAGGACCAGAAGACTCCCCTTCTATATTGGAAGAGATCGGAGGAGGAGCGGGAGGTGGAAGCTCGATTTGCTGAGGAGCAGGAGCAATGACCTCTACCTCAGGGATCGGTCGCTCCTGAGATCGGGGAGGAGAGCTCGGCACCCCTACTGATTCACGATGAGGGGTCTGAGCATCAGCAATGGTGGCCCCCTTCATCGCCCTCACTTTTCTAGAGACCTCCCTCTTTTGTTTGTGGCTCTCTTTAAAAGCATCCCCGCCCGCCATGCCTGCACAAAGAAGAAATCAGTGAGTTCACTAAGATTCAAAGACTAGAGATATGGGCAGTACCAGGGCCAAGGTCAGAGAGCTGAAGCTCGTATTCTTCGTCAGTGATTAGCTGCATCATCCAATACTTCAGTTCGGCCATCACAGTGTCTAAGCAAGAGAATTTCTAGGTGGACGCCTGAGACTTTCACTCTTTCACCACGGTGTCTTTGTCCTTATTTAAGGAGATCTTTTTTGGGATCAGAGCGACCAGGTGTTGCCAACTCCGTGGGATACCCTCAAAGCCGTTCCGAATCTTGCTCTTCAAAATGAAGAACCGGTTCTTCCAATTCTTCAATAAAGAAGGGAGATCGGTAAATAGAGAATAGTTAGGCTTAGCCTGAAAGAACCAAAACTCATCATCTTTCCTTCGGGCAAGCCTATGTAGTTCGGTAAAGACTTTAGCTGTGGGTTCCTATTCCTTAGCTCTGCAGAGGCCCCGGAAAGCTATTAGAGTCCACTAGGAGTTGGGATGCACTTGGGTTACCGAGACATGGTGGAATTTTAGGACGGCCTTGTAAAATTCATCCAAAGGAAAACAAAGCCCGGCCTTCAGTTGTTCTTCATACACCATGATGAGATCGCTCTCATCGAAAAAGTGATCGGCCTGATGATCGCCATGGCATTTGATCAGTTCAAAGGAGTCGATCCACAGATTGTACTCTTGACTTATAGATTGAAGATCGGTTTCCCTCAGGACCGAAGACAATTTGTCCACTGGCAGGTTTTCTCTTCTGAAAGATGCCCCCCTCCTCGGTCTGGCAGCCAGACCAGTTATCGAAATGAGGGCCGTGCTGGCTTGGCCACTTGATCTAATTACATCGTCCTCTTTTGAGGTCCACGAAATGTGGACAGAAGGCAGGCTCACAGCTCTCTGACCCTCGGCGCCGCTCATTTTTAAGAAAACAAAAGAATTTTAACTAAGAAAGGAATCAAAGTCCTTACCGGAATATGATCGGTGCCATAAATGCTTGAAGAAACGAGAGAATGTTGAAATTGCTAACAAAGTGCTGAAAGTGACATAAGAGAGCAACTGATTGACCCTCCCCCTATTTATACCCGTCTGAGCATTTAATGCTCACGAAGTCCCAAACGGCACATCGGTTAGTAGAATCAACCCGTTTTCCTGACACGTCGTGGGAAGGTTCCAGAAACACAATAATAAAATCGAATAAAATGAGATCGATTAGCTAGGGTTATCAGATTGGGCAAATTTTCAGAGCCACAGATCTGCTAATGACGATTTAGTTAGAGACTAGATCGGATATGCACATCAAAGATCAGAAAAATAACTGATGCAATAATTAAATAATAACCTTCAAATAAAATTTCATTTCATTTCCAAAAGGTCATATTACATCATTTGGGTGATCTCAAGAGATCGGATTACATCATTAAGAGAACTTTTAAAGATCAAATTACATCACTTGGGTGATCTCTAAAGATCAGCCCTACATCTTACCTAATGAGGACCTATGTCAAAGCATAGTCTTATGGATGAATCAAAAGATGTGTTTGATCAGAAAGCCAGCCATAGGTATCGGATAGATGTGCAGCTCAGATAGGGTGACTATGACTCTCATGATGGTGAGTGGAGTCATCGTCGATGTCATCGACCAAAACTGAGCTGCAGTAGGGATGCCCGATGTGGTGAGGAGCCAAATGAACTTCAAGAGGCGATCACCAACATTAAGATTGAAATTAGCAATACTCTTGCCCAAGATCGGCCCACAATTCATACTGGTGGACCGATTCGAGATTAGCATGATTGTCATCTTTGATCTTGATCGGTAAATTAGTCCGGTTCCCTCACTGACATCGGATATTGTTCTCATGATTCTTCGATCGTCGGGATCATAAATTTTCAAGTGAGGGGCAAAGAACATAGTCAGAAAAGGATCAAAAGCAGTCACCATGGTTAGAATTGTTATTGCAGAAGCTAGAATGGGAGAAATGGAGAAATGGAAGGAGGAGAAGTGAAGTGTGAAGGGGCTTTCTCTCGGGTGCATATATATAGGGCCTGAGCATTTATTGCATACAGAAACCAAAGCGGATGCATCGATAACTGAAGAATTAATTGCATTGACCAAGGCAGGTTGGATGAAAAGGAAAATTCTAGAATGGGAGAGATCGGGAAGCGATGAGAGACCCGATATGAGGAAGATCGGAAAAGGGTCATAATAGAGAGATCGGAAGGAATAGAGATCAGAAAGCACGAAGAGGATAAAATGACTTCCAATAACTCTCTTCATAATCAGAGCCGAGTTAGTTAAAGAGTTGCAGGCGTGATCAAATCTTCACTGCACACCTCTTTTGAAGAATCGCCCACATTACTGAGAGACGCCAAAACAGTTATGGTAGTTCTGTACATCTTAATCTCCATCGTTGATCATACTTGTAAGGACGAACCCAGAGCCCTTGGATCAAAAGCATATGAAAGGTTTAGCAGTTTTCATTCCCAGCCCTCAGATCCATCTTATAAGGCAAGATCCTGAGCCATTGGATTAAGAAGAGAAAGGATGGATATTCTGAATAGGATCCCAGCCGTCCATTTTGATTCTCTTTAATTCTCAGACATCGGATTGTGTCCTTTGAATCCAAACCTTCCGTCTCCCTAGGAGAGATCCTGACCCTTCATTAGAAGCACCCGTTCCCTATAAATACCCACATGCAATAGTGTAGAGGGGATAGACAAAAAGGTGGCTGTGATTATAGTGGAAAGGCTTTGAAATTTAATTCAGTCTTGCTACTTTGCTGTTCTAAGCTTGCATAAAATCGAGAAACTTCAGAAACTAGTTTTCTTAAGTATCTCTATTGAAAGAGTTTTGGACCCTGAAATTCTTCATTTTCAGTCTGTTCATTACTCTGTGATACCATTTTTTGTTCAGTTTCATCTTCATCACCCTAACACCAACATATTATTCTCCAAGCTTGATCTTATTCCGACCCAGTTACTGTCTCTTCGGCTCAACTACATTCTGACCTAGTTCTTGTTATTTTGAAGCAAGCATTAGTCCCTGGACCATCAGCTTTCAACTCTATAATATTTTTGGTCCCAGAGTTAGTTCAATAGCCTCAACCTCCCATATGTAAGTGTCTTGACTGTCACTTTACCAAATACTCGTGTTTCATTTTCTCTGCTTTTATTCTCGAAATTTCCATTAAGTTCAGTTGCACTAAAAATCCCAACGTAGATTATTCTGACCGATAGTTATTTCTTGAGTTTACTTCTTCTATTCATTCGTAAACTTTATTTATTTCTTCTTAGTTTTCATATCCTTTCAAAAATAGGTGTTCTGGTTGTGGGCAAATTGTAGGTAACTTAAAAAATATTAGTAGAAGTATCTTAACGTGAAAGTTTTTTTGAACAAATAAAATAATAAAAGGTCGAATAGTAGGCTAGAGAAATGAGTTATAAGGTCGGGCTACTAAACGAGCCTAAGAGATAGCATAATAGAGCGGGAATCGACTTGGGATCGGATCTCGGACTAGTAACCAAAAGAGATCGGATATCGCCAACCAAAGAATTCTGATAAGGTGATCATATAGGAGATCGGTGAAAAGTTCGGTCTTGTATCCACCCTCTAGTTATAAGGCATCACTGGGTTAAGAAAAGCATCGTGCGGGTTTCTGGTGCCTTCAGGCGCTAGAATCCTTAGTCCAAGGTCCTTACGGTATGCAATCATAACAAACACTGTAAGAGATCGGGGGAGAGTTCTTACCTAATTCTCATTTAAAATAAAACATGGAGATCGAAGGAGAGTTCTTATCCGAGATCCTTCGCTTAAAATTTTAAATTAAATATTCTAAGAGATCGGGGGAGAGTCCTTACCTGATTCTCATTTAAATAAAACATAGAGATCGGAGGAGAGTTTTTATCCGAGATCCTTCTCTTAAAATTTTAAACCAAAAACATGAAAATCGGGGGAGAGTTCTTACCTGATTCTCATTTAAATAAAAAACATGGAGATCGGAGGAGAGTTCTTATCCGAGATCCTTCACTTAAAATTTTTAAACCAAATATTCTAAGAGGTCGGGAGAGAGTTCTTACTTGATTCTCAGCCAAAACCTTAATAAAATATGTGGAAATCGAAGGAGAGTTCTTATCCGAAATCTCCCATTTAAAACTCTAAAAATATACCTAGAGATCGGTAGAAACTTCTTATCCAAGCTCTGTTAACAAAATTCAAATTAAAATAAAACAACTCCAATACACTAGATAACTTTACTCGACACCTAATCACTAAAGAGTCATCTCATGAACTTGTGTTCTTGGGGCAATCCAAAATAAGTGAAATATCAAATATTCCTTTATGTCGCACAAAGGATTAACATCATCACTATCCTAACCCTCTAATTATCTTTTTAACTTATGAAAAGCATAACATTAAATCTGTTTACCCTCACTGAGGGACGAGGTGGGGTGCCTAACACCTTCCCCACCCGTTTACGGACCCCGAACCTAGAATCTCTGTTCTCTTTTGAAGTGGTTTCCTTTTAATTTATTTTTACAAAATGGTTTTCTTTAATTTCCCTCAAAATTAAAGTGGCGACTCCTCACTTTTCCCACTTTGGTGAAGAGCTTCGTCCAGGAGACCGCAAAATACCTTGCGATAGCTTGGCGACTCCACTGGGGAGTTTTTTTTAAATACCCTAGTTTAGAGGCCCAAGAACAAATTTAGTTTTATGCTCATATAAATTTAAATCATAATTAGGGGGGTTTAATTTGCAAAATTAAAAAATCTTGATATATTGATTTGTTATTGTTCTTTCTAACCATTTTCGCTTACTTTGATTGTCTTATCTCCCACAGCAACTTTCGTCAAAAAAATTTAGAAAAAAAAAACTCCCACGAAGGGAAGAGGTAAATGTGTCCCTTCACACACCAATTACTTACACAATGTCCTCACACACTTCAGCCCTATACCCGAGCTTTCTTACCCTTTAGGAAAGTAGGAGGGAGTCATGTAGTGATACCCATGGGTTTTACCTTGTTAGTATCCGTAAAGGCTTCTGCTCAGATTGAAACTCACTCCATCTACTGCGATACACGGGGAATTCTCCCATTAGTATCATGGTGATGGAATGAGGCTCTACTATCTACAGTAGGGGCAATTTGGGAACCTGTGGCTTTTAGAAAATTAGACCTTGAGCTAAACTATCATAGTAGCTGGAAGCCATAGCAAACTACCTCATAAGATAGAATTATTCAATCAGATAGCACTTACTCAATACTAGGATTCTCCCTATTTTAGGACAAAAGGGACATACTTACTCTCACCCTACTCTGTTTGTGTTTTCTTGTATTTTTTTTTTTTTTTAGTTTTGAGGGTAATTTTGAATCATACTGTTAGGATGATCTACACATCTTCCTACTTTGATAGATGTGTAGATATCGCCCTGCCAATGGTATAATTCAAAATTATCGGAATTTGTCCTGCTAACGAGTTTTCTCCATAGGCATCACAGAACTAGGGTCTGTAAAAGAATAAACGTCAATTTTAACATGGCATCCTCGAGTCAGTCGATGGAAGAAGTTCCTAGATAAGAACAGAATGCTAGACCATGGTCCAGACCGCCTCATAGTTCAGTGTCCCCACAAGGTGATGTCACCGAGGCAGATACTGGCCTGTTTCATCTATTAGACCCAAGCAAGGTCGAAGTCAGAATGACCGATCTCGAGGGTTTATCCAGTAGTTGGAAATCGCTTCTTGATCACGTCAAGGCAAAGTTCGAGGAAAAATATGGAAGGATTGCGACCTTGATACGGGTCAAAGTCCAAGTTTCGACATTAAAGGCCATGTTGTCTATTTGGAATCCCAAGTATGGGGTGTTCTCCTTTAATGACATTGATACGACCCCCACTATGGAAGAATATTAGGCACTGCTAGAAATTCCTTATGTGGCACAGAATCGGATCTACCTACACCTCGAGCATAGGCAAACTTGGAAACGGTTCGTGCATATGTTGGAGATCCCCCTAGAGGAAGCAAAGGCAAGAGAAACTATCAAAGGGAACACACATGGGTGGTATTGGACCTACCTCAAGAAGCAGTTGGACCTGTACATCCAGAATGAACAATGGGAGCAAGCTTCGTTGGCGCTAGCTTTGGGGATCTATGGCCTAATCTTATTTCCCGGGCCTTTAGGAATTATAACCTGTAGTGTCATGGAGATGTTATGGGTAGTAGAAAAGCAAAAGGTCAACCCAATACCGGCAATCCTTGCAGAGACCCTATTAACTCTTACTTATTGTCGATGATAAGGCAGGGGATCTATTAAGTGCTTTTCTCAATTGTTACACCTTTGGATCCTCAGTCACATGTGTCCTCTAGAGACTAAGGGATTAACTTGGTATCCTGACCAGCCTCTCATTGAGAAAATGACTAGATTAGCAATTAGTCCAAAGAACGAGCTGTAGTGGCAAGAGCGGATTCTAAGCTTCAACAGTCACAACTACTGTTGGAGGAAATTGTGGACATTGGGTCAACCTATTTTGTTCAGTACGGGGATAATCATTCAATATCTTTGATCGGAGTAATCGGATACACGAGTTACGCCCCGGCTTGGTAATGAGGCAGTTCGGTTCAACCCAATCCGCGCTCAGTGATGAAGAATACCATCAAGGTCATTTCTATCATGAGCTCGGCAGTGAAGAAGAATTGAAAGTATTCCGCAAATCCTAGGAGAGCATCACTATGATTGAAAGATTGCCTAAAGGGCCAGGTGCCACGGAAGATTACCTTAGATGGAAGGCCAGCAGGGATCAAGGATGCCCAACTGCCGAGCCAACAGAACCTAAAGGTAGCACCCCTCATCAGAAAATTCTTCCAGAAAAAACTAATGCTCAGTTGGTCAGTTCTTTACAAAGATCGGATACCGAGAACCAGCAATTACTAGAACGGATAAGCCAGTTGGAGGATCGATAGTAAATCCTCAAAAGGGAGGTAAAAAGGCTAAGGGAAGAAGCAATGACAACAAAGGCAGAATTTGAGAAACAAGAAATGCGGTGGGAAAGGGAAAAGATCTCCCTCCAAGGCACAATAAGGGAGGCAGGAGTTCGGAATGACGAATTACAAAAGAAAATGAAATACCAAGAGATACTCATGGAAGAGTATAAATAAGAGGGCAAAAAGAAGAAGCTTAAACTAAAAGAGCAAGCACAGCTTATCAATAATATTTTGAAGGAGTGTGCTAAAGCAAGAAAAGAAAAAGAAAAACAAGCTACTCTCCATCAAGAGCTGAGAGAAAATATTAACCAGCTGGAGAGAATGATAGCACGAGGGAAACAAAAGCTCTTGCCAGAATCTGAATATGCCTTGAGAACATTCAACCCTGCCTGACAAGAAGAAAGGCTCTACGAGTATCTCAAAAGATGCCATTGCATTCTAAAAAATCTCCCTCAGCTTAGGCCAATGTAAAGAATGCTATATTAATAAAATCACTTTGGACCATTGTTTAGTCAAATTGCGAATGAATAGTATGACTCCCGTAGGAACTATCCTCACTAGGGTTATGCGAAAAGACAAATGTGCCATATGGACAAGTATCATAGACACGCATTCGATCCAGTCATTCACAGTTAGACTATCGAGCGATGCCATGATAAAATTGATGCAATTATCCTTCTACAGATCCCATTCTTGGCTTTCAGACGCCACCGTATCCTTTGTCCAAATTAGGACCTTTAATTTTTAACAAAATTTGAAATTCATTTAATGATTTTTCCCACAGGAAACCAATATTGCTTCAAGCAAAGTAAGCCTGACCGAACAAGCAGTTCGACCGAGACGAGTGTACTTAACAAGATCACGAACGAAGAAGATAATGGAAGATCAGGAACATGTCCAGGGTACAGGGAAAGTTTTTGAATTGAGAGATCAAGTTTCAGAGCTCATGAAACTGATGAAGGAGATGTCCTAAAATAAGCATGCATCAGAACCAAATTTTCCGTTACCTCCCCCACTTTCTACAACGGTTGATTCTCACCAAGCTTCAACCTATTTTACTTTTCAGTCACCTATTCCAAATCCAACAATCACTGTCAATCTGACCCTCCTAAATAATGACTTACCTTTCCCCTATTACCCGGCTATCTCAAATGTTGAGCTACACCCTTCTATCCCGATCCCTCCAGTTCACCCTGCCCCTTATCTCCCAACAGGGGGAATAACTCATGCAGTAGGAGAGAGCAGAGTAAGAGAGAATGAGAAGCTTTCTGCTCTTGAAGAAAGATTAAGGGCAATAGAGGGCCTGAATATGTATGGTTTGGTAGATGTGTCATCGCTAAGATTGGTGTCAGATGTGGTAGTGCCACCCAAATTCAAAGTCCCGGACTTTAACAAATACGCCGGGAATTCAGACCCTCACATTCACTTGGCTACTTACATCACCAAGATGTCCACCCTTACAGAAGATGATAGACTTCTGGTCTACTTCTTACACGAGAGTCTCTTCGGGGTAGCCCTGAGATGGTGCATTCAACTAGATAGGAGCAAACTGCACTCCTAGAAAGATTTGGCAGATGCTTTCCTAAAACGATACAAATTCAACTGTGACATCACCCCTATAAGGAAAGACCTCCAGAATCTGGTGCAGAGAGAAAGAGAAAGCTTTAAGGAGTATGCCCAGAGATGGAGAGAGAAAGCAGCAGAAGTGTATCCTCCAGTGACTAACAATGAACTCTGCTCCCTATTTATTAAAACGTTAAAAGCTCCGTATTTTAATTTGATGATTGGAAATACCTCCAACAGCTTCTCAGATATCATCCAAGCAGGCAAAAGAATTGAAGCTAACCTAAGGTTAGGACGATTGCAGGAGTTGATTGAGAATCCTGCAAAGAAGACTGCCAGCTTTGGTAAGAAGAAAGAAGGTGATGTGCACTCCATCACCTGACAAACCCAACCTCCTTTTTCTCAGAATAATTTTTGGCCATATCCCCCTGCTCATGGTCCAACAATAGCTAATGTTCCATCCCCTTTTCCAAATTATTCTCACCCACGCCCACAATATCCACTGTAAGCAGCTTACCAACCCAGACCGCCTCCTCAACCTGTTCAACCAAGACCACCTCCTCCCCAAAACAATCCTAGACCATAGAGAAATCCTGATCCACCTCTCCCCCTCCCACTTAACGAAATATACTGATACCTCCTCGGTATAAATCAGATAGTGTCGATCCCCCTTGATCCAATTCAGCCACCATATCCCAGGTGGTATGACGTCAATGCCCGATGTGAATATCATGGAGGGGCACTCGGGCACTCGAATGATAATTGTAGAGCTCTTAGGGGAAGGGTACAAGCCCTGATCAGAAATGGATGGTTGAAGATTGAAGGAAACAGTTCTCTCCCCAATGTCACTTCAAACCCCCTGCCCAATCATGGTACGGGCAGTGGTGTGAACATGATAGAACCTGAGGATGAAAAGTCAACTGCGGAGGTAGATCAACTGATTCCTCACTTCGAGGAAATTTTTGCAATGGCAGTAAGGGAAGGCTACCTTTTCCCTCAGGCATCAGGGTCAGAAAGTGATACGGATGCCCCTACCATGGAGGAGCAGCTAATCATGAGCTGCGCAACTGTGGGGATTTCAGCAAGAGGTCTAGAGGATGCTGTCCCTCAAAATTTTGAGATATCAAAAGAGGTCAAAGGTAGAGGGCGAAGTGAACACAGCCAGATTTGGCTAGAATGCCTCCACCCCCAATCCCAGATTAACCTTTTCTGCTCCCAACGCACCAACACCACCACCACCACCAATAACAGTCATCCGAACCCCGCCTCAACTCCCAGTCACCAACACCCACGCAATACCTTGGAATTACAATCTCTAGGTATTTACTCAAAGTGCATCCAGCAGCACTCCAACTTCTACCCTCAACCAGGCCCAAGTTTAACCAATCACTCCTTCCAGATCGTGCTTTGCTCCTAATGAGCATTTTAAAATGACTTATGCTAGACCATCCAATAATGCTACTCCCCAATCAAACCCAGAAACAACCAGTAACTCCTCCTCACCAAAGCAAGAGGTGGAATTTATAACCCGAAGTGGGAGATATTACGGGAATGAAGAGAGGGAAAAGAATAAGGGGAAAGCAAAAATACGAGAGCCATAAGAGAACACGGAGGAGGAGGAGACTAAGAAGATTGAGAAAGGAGAACCTACCGAACCAAGGGGAGAAGAGGAGTTGTTGCTTCAAATAATAAAGTAGAGTGAATATGATGTTGTTGAGCAACTGAGGAAGACGCCTACCCGGATTTCATTGTTGTCACTGATTCTGAGCTCGGAAGTGCATCGCTAAGCTCTGCAAAAGATTCTAGATCAGGCCTGATATCATGCCAAGGCAATTCAAGAAAATAGTTGGGCAAATACAGGCATTCAGTTTCGTCACTTTCTCAGAAGAAGAGATAGACCCGGCTGGCTTGAAGCACACCAAAGCTTTACACGTAATAGCCAAATGTAAAGGGTGCATAGTCGCCAAAGTCTTGATTGATAATGGATCCACTCTTAATGTCTTACCCAATGCCACCTTAGCCAGACTACCAGTTGACTCATCAGATATCCGCCAGAGTGCTATGGTGGTAAGAGCCTTTGATGACATAAGGAGAGGGGTACTTGGAGACATCAATTTGCTGCTTCAAATCATGGCATGCAATTTCAACGTCACATTCCAAGTGATGGACATTGAACCTACATATAACATGCTACTAGGGAGACCCTGGATCCATTCAGCAAATGCCATACCTTCCACTTTGCACCAGAGAATTAAATACATCACGGGCGGCAAGATCATCACAGTAAAGGGGGAAGAAGCCATGCTGGTCACCAAGCCGCAATCAGTCCCTTACATGGAAACAACTGAAAAGTCATTGGAAAGTTCTTTCCAGGCACTAGAGTTACAAGAAACTGCCTTGAGGGAAGAAGGGGCCATGGCTATGGTGGCAAAGGTGATGTTTAAGAGCGAATACAAAAAGGGCAAGGGATTGGGCACTGCATTGTAGGTTATTGTTGAACCCATACCAGCTATTCAGAAGATCGGCCGCTTCGGCCTGGGATATGAGGAGGATGCCCTCATGGATGGGTGATTCTGGATGAGGAACACGTTCCGGGATTAAAGGTTTGACTAGAGAATCAGAAAAATGAAAGTTGTCCCAAAAATCACAGATGTTTTCACCAAGTCAACCATTGAGAATCTGGAGGAAAATGAAGAATTTCCCGAAGAACCATCCATTGATGTCATACAACTGGACTCCCTATATGTAGTCCTGATATCACCAATGGCTGAAGGGCCAGAGCTAGATAATTGGGTAGCAGAAGACATTCTTGTGCTCAATCTCAAGTAAAGTACACTTTGTTTTCCACACTTGATCATTTTGTCCATGGTGACAAGTGTAATGTTGTAAATGGACCTCTTTTTATGATAAGTAAATTAACGAATTAATAGTGCATTTTGCATCCCATTCTTCTTTTCTTAAAATCCTTTTTTTTAATATACTCCACTTTCATTTCTTCAGGACCATTCATCAATTCACGCCTAATAATTCAATTGATTCAGAAATTCCTCATGTTAATTTCAAAATTCTTGCGTGATTCTGAAGAATAACTTATAGAAGAAAAGGGTGAAAGAGATGAACCTTCCCTGGTGCCCTGTGGGGATGAAACGCACACCATGAATCTGGGCACTGAACAAATAAAAAGGGAACTTAGGGTTATGGAAAGCGGAGAGCTAGAGAGTATGGTCAGCTTGCTTAAAGAATTCTTGGATATATTTTCATGGAACTACGACGATATGACCGGATTAGACCTTCAGATAGTGACACACAAGATACCCCTAATTCCCGAGACAATTCCAGTAAAGCAGAAGTTAAGAAGAATGAATCCCGACACCCTGCTTAAAGTTAGGGATGAAGTCAAGAAGCAGTACGATGCCGGATTTTTGGAAGTAGTCAAGTACCCTCAGTGGATAGCTAATGTTGTCCGGGTAATGAAGAAAGACGGGAGAGTCAGGGTATGTGTTGACTACAGGGATCTCAATAAAGTGAGCTTGAAGGATGATTTCCCTCTCTCACATATAGATGTGCTGGTCGATAACGCTGCAGGATTGGGTAGATGTTCGTGTATTGACGAGGCATCAGGGTACAACCAAATCCCCATGGATGAAGAAGACAAGGATAAGACTGCTTTTATCACTCAGTGGGGGGTGTTCTGTTATCGAGTCATGCCATTTGGGTTAAAGAATGCTAGAGCTACCTACCAACGCACTATGCTCACATTATTCCATGACATGTTGCACAAAGAAGTGGGGTGTATGTGGATAATATGATCATCAAGCCTAAAGAAGGGGAAAGTCATGTACAAGTGCTGAGGAAAGTATTTGAGAGACTCAGGAACTATCAACTGAAATTAAACCCAGCCAAGTGTGTGTTTGGGGCTAGATCTGGAAAGCTATTGGGGTTCATAGTAAGTGAAAATGGAATAGAAGTAGACCCAGACAAAGCTTGAGCCATTCAAGAAATGCCATCCCCAAAGACAGAAAGGGAAGTGTGTAGTTTCCTGGGAAAACTAAACTACATCTCAAGATTCATTTCCAACCTCATTGTTAAAGCTGAACCCATCTTTAAACTACTCAGAAAGAACAACACCACTCAATGGGATTCAGTTTGTCAAGAGGCTTTTGAGAGAATTAAACAGTACCTATCAAACCCGTCTATATTGGTCCCTCCAGTGGCAGGAAGGCCATTGATTCTGTACATGGCAGTCCAACAGAGTTCAATGGAATGTGTTTTGGGACAACACGATGTCACAGGTTGAAAGGAGAGGGCCATTTATTACCTGAGCAAGAAATTCAATGATTGCGAGTCAAGGTACTCGTTCCTAGAAAAAACTTGTTACGCGTTGGCCTGGACGGCGAATCGGATTAAACACTACATGTTGAATCATAAGACATGGCTCATCTCCCGGATGGATCCCATCAATTATGTATTTGAAAGCTCATTCATGCCAAGGAGGATAGCAAAATGGCAGGTCATACTCTCTCAATATGGTATTGTCTATATGACCAGAAAAGTAGTAAAAGGGAGTGTAATTACTGATCTCCTAGCAGAAAACCCTATCCAAGAATATGAAGCCTTGGATTTTGCATTCCCTGATGAGCATGTTAATGAGATCGGCGGCGAGGAAAAGGAACCAGCTGATGTATGGGAAATGTATTTTGACGGAGCTGTCACTTTGTCTGGTAATGGGATCAGGGCTGTGTTGGTATCCCCTGACGGAAAACACTTCCCGATAGTTGTTAAGTTAAGATTTGACTGCACCAATAATGTCGCGGAATATGAAGCCTGTGTGATGGGCTTGCAGGCTACCATCGAAATGAAAGTCAAAAAGGTAGAAGTGTATGGAGATTCGGCCTTAATCATTTATCAAGTCAACGGAGAATGGCAAACCAAGGACCCGAAGCTGATCCCATATCAAAAGTACCTGCTGGAATTGTCAAGAAATTTGAAGAAATTTCTTTCACTCACCTCAGTCGGGACAAGAATTAATTCGCGGATGCCTTAGCCACTCTGGCTGTTATGGCTCAAATGGAAGAGGGGCAGACGACTCAGGTATTGCAAATCAAAGCAAGGGGTGAGCCAGCTTACTGTTTCATGGTCGAGGAAGAAATCGATGGTAAACCCTTGTACCATGATATCCAGGTCTACATCAAAACCAGGGAATACCCCCTGGGGGCAAGCAGAAACGAAAGGAGAATGATAAGGAGATTAGCTTTGGGATACTTTCCTAGCAGTGAAATTCTGTACAAAAGGAGCTCCAATGGCTAATTGTTGAGATGCGTAAATGCAAAAGAAGCAAGGAGGATCTTTTTTGAGACTTATGAAGGGAATTGTGCAACCCACGCTAATGGACATATGATGGCCAAGCAGATCATGAGACGGGGATACTTCTGGACTACTATGGAGAAAGACTGCATCAAGTACTTTCGAAAGTGTCATAAATGTCAAATCTATGCGAATCCAATAAACGTTCTGCCTCATCAATTGTTCAATCTCGTCTCACCTTGGCCTTTCGCAATATGGGGCATCGATGTAATTGGTCCCATTAACCCTAAGGCATCGAATGGGCATAGGTTCATCTTGGTAGCTATTGACTACTTTTCTAAATGGGTCGAAGTGACCTCATATGCCCACATCACACAGAATACATTCCTTAAGTTTCTCCGAAATAATGTCATCTGCCGACACGGCCTCCCCAGCGAAATCGTCACTAACAATGCCAAGAATTTGAATGGTCCGAAGGTTCAAAGTTTAAGTGACCAATACAAAATCCAGCATCTCAATTCTTCACCATATAGTCCCCAGATGAATGGAGCGGTAGAAGCCGCTAACAAAAATCTTAAGAGAATAATCCGAAAAATGATCGTCACCTATAGAGATTGGCATGATATGCTTCCCTATGCTCTTCATGCATACCGGACCTCCGTAAGGACATCAACTGGGGCAACTCCATACTCACTGGTTTACGGAATGAAAGTTGTTTTGCCTATTGAAGTAGAAATTCCTTTCCTGAGAATTCTGAAAGAATCAGGAATCGATGAGTCAGAATAGATCCAATCAAGGTTAGACCAATTGAATTTGCTGGATAAGAAAAGGCTAGCAGCAGCGTGTCATGGTCAATTATACCAAGGAAGAATGGCTAGGGCATTTAACAAAGGCGTTCGCCCCTGCGAATTCCAACCAGGAGATCTGGTCCTGAAAAAGATTCTTCCAAATCAAAATGATGCCCGAGGCAAATGGTCGCCAACTTACGAGGGACCCTATGTAGTTAAAAGGGCATTTTCCGGTGGTGCCCTGATCTTAACCCACATGGACGGCGAAGAATTCCCAAAACCCGTGAATGCAGATGCTGTCAAAAGGTATTATGCCTAAAAAAAAAAAGGAGAAAAAAGGTAGGGTGAAAACCAGCAAGGGCGCCCTAGCAAAATGTGCGAAAGAGGGTGAAAACCCACAAGGGCACTTTCTGTAAAATGAGTGAAGGGTGAAAACCCAAAAAGGCAAGCAAAAAAAAAACTAGGGGTGAAAACCCGAAAGGGCTCTCTTAGAATTAGAAAATGGAGAAATAAGGAAAGGAATATAAGACCAGGAAAGGAAATAAGTCACCAAGGAACGAACATTCATCAAAAGACTACTTGAAATAATGGCAATTAAGGGAGTTCGAAGTTGACTACAAGGAATTTGTGAGAACCATTCTTGTACCTTTTTTAAAACTGTACCTTTATTCTCAAGCCATAATAACGTGCTTCTTTCACCCTAATTTATCTTTCTTACTTACACTTTGATTTATCCTTCTTATATACCCACACCCTAATGTTATCTTTCTTCTACACCTTTATTTTATGCGCTATTAATCTATTAAAATTTTGTTATAAGATTAGGATTTGAATATTGATAACCTCGTGTACTTTACTATGAGATTTGCAGGGAATGATCGATAGCAAAAAAAAAAAAAAACTAGGGGTGAAAACTCGGAGGGTGCTTCTAGTCAACTATGTAGAGGGAAAAGTGAAAACCCGCAAAGGCACTTTTCGCAAAATAAGAAAGAAGTAAGAACAGAAAGGGCATCTCGGGAAGTGAGTAAGAAAAGGAAACTGGTGGGTTAAGTCTTGGGATTGGTCCTCCATTAATCGTTTATCTTCGGGATTCTGTTAAGTACACTTCGACGCGGAAGAACTTCTCGGGCCAGGTTAGCCTTACTTTGTCAGCATTTTAGTTTTCAGCATTTTAAATTTCTTGTTATCAACCTCTGGTTCCTTGATTCAAGTTGATTTTAATTTCTTGCATTTAAATTTCATGTTATCAATCTCTGGTTCCTTGATCCAAGTTGATTTTAATTTCTGGCATTTATAATTCCATGCTATCAACCTCTGGTTCCTTGATCCAAGTTGATTTTAATTTCTGGCATTTAAAATTTCATGCTATCAACCTCTAGTTCCTTGATCCAAGTTGATTTTAATTTCTTGCATTGAAATTCCTGTCATCAACCTATGGTTCCTTGATTCAAGTTGATTTTAATTTCTTGCCTTTAAATTTCATGCTATCAACCTCTGGTTCCTTGATCCAAGTTGATTTTAATTTCTTGCATTTAAATTTCTTGTTATCAACTTCTGGTTCCTTGATCCAAGTTGAATTTAATTTCCAGCATTTAAATTTCATGCTATCAACTTCTGGTTCCTTGATCCAAGTTGATTTTTAATTTCTAGCATTTAAATTTCTTGTTATCAACCTCTGGTTCCTTAATCCAAGTTGATTTTAATTTCTTGCATTTTAATTTCATGCTATCAACCTCTGGTTCCTTGATCCAAGTTGATTTAAATTTCTGGCATTTAAAATTTCATGCTATCAACCTCTGGTTACTTGATCTAAGTTGATTTTAATTTTTTGCATTGAAATTCCTGTCATCAACCTCTGGTTCCTTGATCTAAGTTGATTTTAGCTTCCAGCTTTTAACTTCCAAGTCAAATTTTGATTCTCAGTGTTTTAATTTTTCATACCCCATTCGCCCAAAATATGGGTATGAATCTTTACATAATTCCTATACGGGAAAATTTTATTCCCTTTAATAGAAATTATGTAAAGAGGGGCAGCTATCGACACCATATTTTGGCTGATCACTGAGGTCAAGGGACTTTAAGATCGACTCCCAGCCGACATCCTTTGATCACAACTAACTTTTCCAAACACATCGATTGCTCGATCATGAAATAAACCAATCCCACACTTAGTTGATTATTTTCTGATCTCTTATCAGAGGGGTTCGAACCAATTTCAAGTCTCTGTACCATCCAGTCTTGTCTCCTGATCTCTCTTTACAAATATTGTGGAAAGTCATTTAGCTAATGCTAGAATCGGGTTCCTCACATGTATGTCCCAGATATTCCTTCAAATAAAGTTAAGGTGTCTGTCCGATTTAATGATGATTCTGATCTTAAGAATCCGAATCAAGTCTTTCTAATTCTAATGTTCTAATGTTCTACTCGGTGTTTGGTCATGGCTTAGTTCGATCTCATGCTTACAATGTTTTTCCGACCTCTTATACTTCGGTTAATAGTTACTTTTAAGTTTGATGTTCTAATACGTTCAAACAATTAAGTACTCATACAATTGGGACGCTTTTCGATCTCATCAAGAAATTGAACAAAAGAGAGAACTTCATTTCAAAATAAAAATTTACAAGTCATTCGGCTGGAGGGTCTCCCCCAGCCTGTTCTCTAAGTACATCATCATTTCTCTCATTTCCTCTCTCTCTCTCGGACTCCTCGTCGCTCTCATCTTCGGCCTCTGGGGTGAGCTCATTCATCCAGGAGAAGTCTTCTTCAGGATATCGCTTCCTCAGCTCGGCCAGAAGGTCATTATGGGTGTTCACATAAGCCCCGGCCTCCTTTGTGGTGCTCTCCTCTTCCTTAGCTTGGAGCTCCTCATCCTTGGCTTGGAGCTCCTCATCCTTGGCTTGGAGCTCTTCCTCCTTCGCCCGAAGGTCTTCAGCATAATGAGTGAGATCGGCAGACCAACCAGCTCGAGAGTCTTCAAGTTCTCGTTCCACCTCTGCTATCCTCTCCTCATAACGTTTCATCTGATCTTCCATTTTGGCGATGTAGTCATTAGCAGAGGAGAGCTGAGCTTGTGCAGCAGAGGCATCTTGGACCGCCTTAAGGATCTCTTTCTTTAAGGCATGGGTTTTCTCTCTGAGTATGTGCTGGTTTGTAATGGCCTCTAAGCCTAAGCTCATTGTCTGTGTTAAGATATCATCAAGGTTCTCCTCTACCAACCTATTCCGATCTTCTTGGAAACAAATGGAAGCACCCATGACTTTAGCCAGGCCTGGATTCCTTCTAGTGGAGCAGTTCCTTCTAATGATTGGATCAGAAATTGAGCACCCTGGGAAAGTGTCCTGACCGTAGGACCGGAAGACTCCCCTTCTACATTGGAAGAGATAGGAGGAGAAGGGGGAGGTGGAAGCTTGATTTGCTGAGGAGCAAGAGCAATGAACTCTACCTCAGGGATCGGTTGCTCCTGAGATCGGGGAGGAGAGCTCAGCACCCCTACTGATTCATAACGAGGGGTCTGAGCATCAGCAATGGTGGCCCCCTTCATTGCCTTCACTTTTCTAGAGACCTCCCTCTTTCGTTTGCAGCTCTCCTTGGAAGCATCGCTGCCCGCCATGCCTGCACAAAGAAGAAGTTAGTGAGTTCTCTAAGATTCATAAACCAGATATATGGGTAGTACCAGGGCCGAGGTCAGAGAGCTGAAGCTTGTATTCTTCATCAGTGATTAGCCGCATCATCCAATACTTCAGTTCGGCCATCACCACGTCTAAGTAAGAGAATTTCTGGGTGGACGCCTGAGACTTTAACTCTTTCACCATGGCGTCTTCGTCCTTATTTAAGGTGATCTTTTTTGGGATAGGAGCGACCAGGTGTTGCCAACTCTATGGGATACCCTCCAAGCCGTTCCGTGTAACACCCCTATGTTCAGTAGTGCATTCTATTATTCCGGTGACAATGTCTGTCCGGACAACTAGGATGCCTAGAACTACACTTAGATATGGGTGAGGAGACATAAATAATGAAATACAAGAAAAGAAAATACAAGAAAAATAAAGGAAAAATAATAGCAATGAAATGTAACCAAGTTAAATGAGCCGAGAACCATAGCGATGGGTGACCGCACCGGGAAGTTGCGGTATGGACCGTTGACTAGCCCTGGACAGCAAGGAACCCTGAAAAATATTTTTAAGACTTAAATAAAATCTATTGAAGTATAAATGTCATTAGAAATATCAAAAAAAAATTAATTAATTAGTACAAAGAAAAAAGAGAAATCAAGAAAATGACAAAACTCGGTGTTACTAAAAAATTGGGAATGCAACCCGAACAGGGGCATTGTGGTCATTTGACACCTCAAGTTGTCTTTTGACCTAAATGTCCACTAAAAATAAATGATATTACACTTGTAAGATGTCATGAAAAATTAAAATAGTGGTACATAATCTAAATAGAAAAAGATAAGAGAAAAATGTGGAAAATTGGAAAGTTTAACATTAAAATACCCTTTTATTCAATTAGTTCTCCACTAACACCACTTAAGTGGACCACTAATCAACCCTTGGATAGAAAAATTCTATCATCTTCAACCTTGGGAAAAACCAGCCGAAACAAGGGAGAGAAACCTCCATGGCTAAATTGCATGCAAGCTCTCATTTCACCACCTTCAAGCCATAAATTCTTGTAAGTCCCTTCCTTAAAAGTGATCCTCACACCATGGGCAGTAGATAGGCAGTAAGAAAGTTAAGTTTTGGTGAGGTTTTGAAGAACTTCAAAAGTGGTAAGTGTGTATTTTCAATTCTTGTTTCATTAAAAGTGTAACCAAGGTTGTGGGTAGTTGATTTGTGGAAGAATTTTTGAAGTTTGATGAATTAGTGGAAATGTACATTTTGGTAGCCATGGAACTTCACTATGAACAGTTTGTTCTTGCATGTAAATAGTGATTTGAATGATGATTTAAATGTTTGATTGTATTGTAGTTGAAAGGTTTGATTTGTAAGCTTGAAAATTGCAAATGGAGGTTGATGGGTATGTGTAAACTTGTGGTAGCCTCATGAAGAAGATTGAAGTGTTTGAGTTCATGAAATATTGTTGAATTATGTTGTCATTGATGGCAGCATGTGTATATAAATAATTGTTTGAATTTGGACATGGAAATGAGATATGTTCATGTGGTTGAATTGTGGTAAATGGGACTTTAATTGTTGTAAATGGGACTTTGGAAAATTTTGTATTATAGTGTGTATGTTGAGAGTGGTTACAAGCTCCCAAAATGACCAAAAATGTGAAGTAAAATGTATTAATGGTATGGTACAACCAGAATTGGCATGGAAGAGTTAACTTGGTAAGTGTTGAATGGGTAATTAGTAAAGGATGAACAATGGGCAATAGGGCAGTGTATGTTTTGGCTTAGAACCTTTAGTGTGTGACTCCAATTGGTATGAGACTAATTGGAGGTGAAACTAGGCACAAAATGTGCCAACTTTCATGAAGGAAGCTTACCAAAATTCTGCCTAGAAGGTTACTTGAAAAATGACCAAATCCGAATTAGTGACTTGAAAGCCTGAAAATTGACCATTTAGGCAGTAGTAAGTATTTTGACCATGACTTACTCAAAACTGGTCCAATTGACCTGAAATTTTTACCATGAATATTTGAGACATATATCTACAATTCTTATGAAGACACCAAAGCCCAGAAATGGCCAGAACCAAGCCAAATAGCTTGCACAAGTTCAAGTACCAAAACTGACCGAACCAAAAGTGACCTAAAAATGACCTAAAGTTACCATTTTGGTGTATTCTGTTCAGCATTCGTAAATTGACCATAACTAGGTCTACACAACTCAGAATGACCTGAAATTTTGCCCTGCGTGCAATAAGATATAGACCTATAAGTTTGTAGTTTGGACCGAAACCCGAAAATTGAGGAAACTAGGTCATCCGATTG
Source organism: Hevea brasiliensis (assembly GCF_030052815.1). Classification (NCBI taxonomy): domain Eukaryota; kingdom Viridiplantae; phylum Streptophyta; class Magnoliopsida; order Malpighiales; family Euphorbiaceae; genus Hevea; species Hevea brasiliensis. The sequence continues at coordinate 62,574,949 of NC_079502.1, read as the reverse complement.
GGTCAAATTAGTATACCAAAATCCAGCAAATTGCAATAAAATGCAATATACTTAAAAATGAAATTGGTAACATATACCAACACTAAAGGGCTATAAAATGTGACATATTAGTAACATTAAACCTAATTCACCTAGAATGCATCGAGGGTCAACATCTTAGGTTGACTAAGGAAATAATAGAATTCAATAAATTAATTATTAAGCCTTATTATTAGAGATGGTTTAAATGAGTACTGAAACACTTCAAATTGTGTGTTTCAGTTAGCAAAGACTCAGGGAAGGGGAAGGAAACACTAAGTCAGGGCCAAGAGACATTTATCAGAGGTTTGTGCACAACTAGTTTTTGACTGATTTTGTTCTGAATATTTCATATGATTAAATGACATATTTTTCTTATGTATTATGTTTAACAAGCATTGGATTTAATTCAATGAGTATTGAAATTGTTATAGTATGTATGAATTTAGCTTTGTGAAATGGTATTTCCACAAGTATTAAGCATTGTTGTAAATTGAATAAATTATGTTTTTGGAAAATTGTGATAGAAAATGTTTTGAATTGTGATGGGCACTTTGCATGGAAAAATGTAAATTTATGATTTGAATTATGATGAGCATAAAAATTATTAGATATTGGAATTGACTTTGAATCAAATTGTATTGTGATTTATGCTCACTAAAAGGATTGTGATATTGTTTTATATCTCACTATAGATGCTTGATTAGGTTATTATCCGTCTCTCTCATTTGTTGAGAAGACAATGGAGTTAGTTGTGTTTTGATTACCATGGTACATGCACAAGCTTAGATTCTCCTCTTATTAGAGGTTAGATCTAAGTTTTTTTATATTATGGCCCTTTTGAAAGATTCATTATTATGGTGTGTACTGTGCACGATAATTCAACCTCCCTGGCCATAGGGAGTTAGAATCCGATTCGACCTCCCTGACCATAGGGAGTTAGAATCACCCCGAAGATGGCCCTTTCGGATTAGTCTTGCATAGTTAGTGAGATAAAGAATGGTTTTCGAGATAAAGAATGATTTTTGAGATAAAGAATAGTTTTGAATAGTAAAGAATTGTGATTTCAATTATGATTTATGTATAATTGATTTTGTTGGAATTACCTAAAATGTTTGGTTGTGATTTGATAAATTGAATTTCACAATCAAAGTCATTTTATATAAATGATTTATATTATTGGTAATGAATATTTTGAGTTTTGGAATTTGACGAGTATCCAAATTTCCAAATTATTTACTGTAATTTTTGTTAAGGTATATTGCACTATGTTTTAAATTATAGTTGTGCACCACTGAGTTCACCACTCAGCGATAGCTTTGTATGCTGTCGCAGGTGAAAAGAGCATAGAGCAATTGAGTAAGCTTCTTTGAAGACACATGCAGATCAGCTCCAGGTTTACCCATGTACACATGTTTTAATGTATACATGTAATAATATGTATGTAAATTATTTGAGCAGTTGTATAAAAACTCTTGTAAAATATTTTGGTATATAGTTAAATGTAAATTATTGTAAATGTAAATTTGAGGTTTCATTTACCTGAATAATTTTGTAATATTAATTTTTTTAGCCTTGTAATCAATGAAATATTTCTTTTATGATGAGGTTGGTTTGAAAATAAAATGATTGATTATTGAGATTGAATTGTGAGATGAAATGAATTTTCTTGGAGTTGTATTTGAGAAAACATATTGGGAGTGTTTTTCCTTTTTAGGTTTGAAGAACTGTTTTCTCAAAACACAGCCGGCACTTTGCCGAAATTTTCAAAAAAAACAACATATTTTAATCGATGATTTAAATTTCACGAAAATTGTTTTTAAGTCTCTTGTAGTATATCTAATGGATTATCGGTAGGCGAAGTATGGTAATTCATTAGGTGTACTACGGGATCATGTTACATCTTACGGGGGAGTAGGGTGGGACATTCCGAATCTTGCTCCTCAAAATGAAGAACCAGTTCTTCCAATTCTTCAATGAAGAAGGAAGATCGGTAAAGAGAGAACAGTTAAGCTTAGCCTGAAAGAACCAGAACTCATCATCCTTCCTTCGGGCTAGCCTATGTAGTTCGGTAAAGACTTTAGCCATGGGTTCCAGTCCCTTAGCTCGGCAGAGGTCCCGGAAAGCTATTAGAGTCTGCCAGGAGTTCGGATGCACTTGGGCTACTGAGACGTCATGGAATTTTAGGATGGCCTTGTAAAATTCGTCCAAAGGAAAATGGAGCCCGGCCTTCAGTTGTTCTTCATACACCATAATGAGATCGCTCTCATCGAAGAAGTGATCGGCCCGATGATCCCTATGGCATTTGATCAATTCAAAGGAGTCAATCTGTATATTGTACTCCTGACTTATAGATTGAAGATCGGTTTCCCTCAGGACCGAAGGCAATTCATCCACTGGCAGGTTTTCTCTTCTGAAAGATGCCTCTCACCTCGATCTGGCAGCCGGACCAGTTATCGGAACGAGGGTCGTGCTAGCTTGACCACCTAATCTAATTACGTGGCCCTCTTCTGAGGTCCACGAAACATGGACAGAAGGCGGGCTCGCAGCTCTCTGACCCTCGGCGCCTCTCATTTTGAAGAAAATAAAAGAATTTTAACTAAGAAAGGAATCAAAGTCCTTACTGGAATGTGATCAGTGCCGAAAATGCTTGAAGAAATGAGAGAATGTTGAAATTGCTAGCAAGGTTCTAAAAGTGACATAAGAGAGCAATTGATTGACCCTCCCCCTATTTATACCCGTCTGAGCATTTAATGCTCACGAAGTCCCAAGCGGCGCATCGGTTAGCGGAATCGGCCCGCTTTCCTGACACGTCGCGGGAAGGTTCCAGAAACACAATAATAAAATCGAATAAAATGAGATCGGTTAGCTAGGGTTATCGGATTGGGCAAATTTTCAGAGCCACAGATCGGCTAATGACGATTTAGTTAGAGATCAGATCGGATATGCACATCAAAGATCGGAAAAATAAATGAAATAATTAAATAATAACCTTCAGATAAAATTTCATTTCATTTCCAAAAGGTCAGATTACATCATTTGGGCAATCTCAAGAGATCGGATTACATCATTAAGAGAACCTTTAAAGATCAGATTACATCATTTGGGCGATCTCTAAAGATCAGCACTACATCTTACCTAGTGAGGACCTATGTCAAAGCCTAGTCTTGTGGCTGAATCAAAAGATGTGTTTGATCAGAAAGCCAGCCATAGGTATCGGATAGATGTGCAGTTCAGATAGGGTGACTATGACTCTCATGATGGTGAGTGTAGTCATCGTCGATGTTAACGACCAGAACCGAGCTGTAGTCGGGATGCCCGATGTGGTGAGGAGCCAAATGAACTTCAAGAGGCGGTCACTGACATTAGATTGAAATTAGCAGTACTCTTGCCAGAGGTTGGCCCACCAATCATACTAGTGGACCTATTCGAGATTGGCATGATCGTCATCTTTGATCTTGATTGGTAAATTAGTCCAGTTCCCTCACTGACATCGGATATTGTTCTCATGATTCTTCGATTGCCAGGATCATAAATTTTCAGGCGAGGGGCAAAGAACACAGTCAGAAAAGGATCAAAAGCAGTCACCATGGTCAGAATTGTTACCGGAGGAGCTAGAATGGGAGAAATGGAGAAATAGAAGGAGGAGAAATGAAGTGTGAAGGGGCTTTCTCGCGGGCGCATATATATATGGCCTGAGCATTTATTGCATACAGAAACCGAAGCAGATGCATCGATAATCGAAGAATTAATTGCGTTAACCAAGGCAAGTCGAATGAAGAGGAAAATTCTAGAATGGGAGAGATCGGGAAACGATGAGAGACCTGATATGAGAAAGATCAGAAAAGGGTCATAATAGAGAGATCGGAAGGAATAGAGATCGAAAAGCACGAAGAGGATAAAATGACTTCTAATAAATCTCTTCATAATCAGAGCCGAGTTAGTTAAAGCATTGCAAGCGTGATCAAATCTTCACCGCACGCCTCATTTGTAGAATCGCCCACATTGCTGACAGACACCAAAATAGTTATGGCAATTCTGTACATCTCAATCTCCACCATTGATCATACTTGTAAGGATGAACCCAGAGCCCTTGGATCAAAAGCATACGATAGGTTTGACGCTTTTTATTCCCAGCCCTCAGATCCATCTTGTAAGGCAAGATCCTGAGCCATTTGATTAAGAAGAGAAAGGACGGATATTCTGAATAGGATCTCAGCCGTCCATTTTGATTCTCTTTAATTCTCAGACATCGGATTGTGTCCTCTGAATCTAAAACTTACGTCTCCCCAGGAGAGATCCTGACCCTTCATTAGGAGCACTCGTTCTCTATAAATACCTGCATGCAATACTGTAGAGGGGATGGACAAAAAGGTGGTGGTGATTATAGTGAAAAGTCTCTGAAATTTAATTCAGTCTTGCTACTTTGTCGTTCTTAGCTTGCATAAAATCGAGAAACTTCAGAAACTAGTTTTCTTAAGTATCTCCATTGAAATAGTTTTGGACCCTGAAATTCTTCATTTTCAATCTGTTCATTACTCTGTGATACCATTTTTTGTTCAGTTTCGTCTTCATCACCCTAACACCAGCATATTATTCTCCAAGCTTGATCTTATTTGGACCCAGTTACCGTCACTTCGACTCAATTGCATTCTGACCTGGTTCTTGTTATTTTGAAGCAAGCATTAGTCCCTGGACCATCAGCTTTCAACTCTACAATATTTTTGGTCTCAGAGTTAGTTCAATAGCCTCAACCTCCCACAGGTAAGTGTCTTGACTGTCACTTTACCGAATGCTCATGTTTCATTTTCTCTGCTTTTATTCTCGAAATTTCCATTAAGTTCAGTTGCACTAAAAATCCCAACGTAGATTATTCTGACCGATAGTTATTTCTTGAGTTTACTTCTTCTATTAATTCGTAAACTTTATTTATTTCTTCTTAGTTTTCATTTCCTTCAAAAATAGGTGTTCTAGTTGTGGGCAAATTATAGGTAACTTAAAAAATATTGGTAGAAGTATCTTAACGTGAAAGTTTTTTTGAACAAATAAAATAATAAAAGGTCTAATAGTAGGCCAGAGAAATGAGTTACAAGGTTGGGCTACTAAACGAGCCCAGGATATAGCATAATAGAGCGGGAATAGAGTTAGGATCGGATCCCGGACTAGTAACCAAAAGAGATCGGATATCGCCAGCCAAAGAATTCTGATAAGGCAATCATATAGGAGATCGGTGAAAAGTTCAGTCTTGTATCCACCCTCTAGTTATAAGGCATCAGTGGGTTAAGAAAAGCATCGTGCAGGTTTCTGGCGCCTTCAGGTGCCAGAATCCTTAGTCCAAGGTCCTTACGGTATGCAATCATAACAAACACTCTAAGAGATTGAGGGAGAGTTCTTACCTGATTCTCATTTAAAATAAAACATGGAGATCAGAGGAGAGTTGTTATCCGAGATCCTTCGCTTAAAATTTTAAATCAAATATTCTAAGAGATCGGGGAAGAGTCCTTACCTGATTCTCATTTAAATAAAACATGGAGATCGGAGGAGAGTTCTTATCTGAGATCCTTCTCTTAAAATTTTAAACCGAAAATATGGAAATCGGGGGAGAGTTCTTACCTGATTCTCATTTAAATAAAAAACACAGAGATTGGAGGAAAATTCTTATCCGAGATCCTTCACTTAAAATTTTTAAACCAAATATTCTAAGAGGTCAGGGGAGAGTTCTTACCCGATTCTCAGCCAAAACCTTAATAAAATATGTGGAGATCGGAGGAGAGTTCTTATCTGAAATCTCCCACTTAAAACTCTAAAAACATACCTAGAGATCGGTAAAAACTTCTTATCCAAGCTCTCTTAACAAAATTCAAATTAAAATAAAACAACTCCAATACACTAGATAACTTTACTCGACACCTAATCACTAAAGGGCCATCTCATGAACTTGTGTTCTTGGGGCAATCCAAAATAAGTGAAATATCAAATATTCCTTTATGTCGCACAAAGGATTAACATCATCACTATCCCAACCCTCTAATTATCTTTTTAACTTATGAACAGCATAACATTAAATCTGTTTACCCTCACTGAGGGATGAGGTGAGGTGTCTAACACCTTCCCCACCCGTTTACGGACCCCGAACCTAGAATCTCTGTTCTCTTTTGAAGCGGTTTCCTTTTAATTTATTTTTACAAAATGGTTTTCTTTAATTTCCCTCAAAATTAAAGTGGCAACTACTCACTTTTCCCACTTTGGTGAAGAGCTTCGTCCAGGAGACCATAAAATACCTTGACTGGACTGACCTAGACCCCTCTTTTGCTGTCTTTCCCTTCTATTTTGCTCATTTATTCGGACTCTTTCTACTTTCGATGTAGCATCTACTAATTTGGCAAAATCCGTGATCTCCAATGCTGTTATTATGACTTTGATATTGTCATTGAGCCCTTCTTTGAACCTTCTGCACCTCTCTGCCTCTGTAAGGACTATCTCCCTCCCATACCGCTCAGTCTGACAAATTCACGCTCATACTCTACCACTGATAATTGCCTCTGTCTCAGACTGATAAATTCTCTTCTTCTCTCTTGTAAATGTACTTTACTGACATACTTCTTCCTGAACTCTGTGAGGAAGAAATCCCAGGTAATCTGATCTAGTTGCACCTCACTGGTTACTGTGTCCCACCACTAGTATGTATCATCTTGAAGTAGGGACACAGCACCCTCCAGGTTTTGCTCAGGGGTGCAATGAAGCTGTTTCAACACTCTGACTGTTCTATCCAACCAGTTTTCAGCTGTCATGGGATCATCTTCCTTCTTTCCAAAGAAATCCACAGCCCCATGTTTTCACAGTTTCTCTAAATGGAACTTCTGTGGTGCTGGTGGAGGTTGTGGCTGTGGTTGTGGTGGTGGAATTGCCCCCATCATTTGCCGATAAAATTCGATCATTTGTTGAAATAATGCAAACAGAGGTTGGGCAGGTGCCTCAGCTGTTAGTGGAGCAGATTCTCCCCTGCCTCCAGATTCAGCCCTTGGTGGAGCACGACTCTCCACCTCTTCATCAACTGCTCTTTGAGAAGCAGGATCCATATCCTAATCAAAATAAGAAAACAAATAGATCTGCATCAGTATCACCTCAACACTTACAAATGCAATGCAATGGTATGCACTCTATCTAGGCCCAAAAATGCCTAAACCGATGTTCTGATACTACTAAATGTGACACCCCTTACCCATCTACAGTGTAGCCAAGTAAGATATGCCACACAGTGTGCCGGAGCACCAAATCATATTTTCATTACACTGTACCCTTTTTAACTCATTTATTTATAATTTTGATTTAATTTGAATTTTTTGCAAATTTTATAGAAAATTCGGCAGAGTGCCGACTGTAAATTGGAAAACAGTTCTTCTGAATCTGTTAAAAACACTTCCTATATAATCATATTATCAATCTCAATCAACCACCAACATATTTCCACAATTTCTCAAGTGACTTCAATATTTCAAAATTCAATTCATTTCATATCATACTCAACTCAATAAGAAATACTCAAATTTATTACTGAACATGGTTTATAGATAATTACATCAAAACATAATTACATGAGTTCATAATATACATGGAAAAATAAAGGTCTGATTACAAAAGTTTACAAAATACAAAATATCAAAATTAGTCTAATGTCCTACCAATGCACTGCAAATGTGAGGTGACTTTGGACTCTGTGTACAGATCTGAAAGTTCACCCGGTCTGAGGTCTGCTAGACTCCCCAGCTATGTCTCCAGTACCTGCATGTGGCAAAAGCGATGCGCTAAGCAATTCTGCTTGGTGGTGACAATATAAAATAAAATAACTAAAATAAAATAAATATGAAGAATGTATGTTTATATTTTATGTAGACTTAATTTCTGACATTTATTGCAGTATTATTCGATTAAAATTTAGTAAGATTTTATTTTAATTGCCCAAGTAAGCCATACTAGTCGACTGGACTGGATAAACGGGTAAACTGGCACTGGGTACCAAGTACCTCGGACTATCACACCATCGGTCACATTGTGTCTCCCGGTGTGCAACAGAATAGCTAATAAGCTGTAATAATTATCAGGGATAAAACCCAAGTATAACAACTCAATCAACATAGCCAAAGGCTATTATATCACAGAATGGCATGGGAGGCCATAAAACACAGAATGGCATGAAGCTATATGCGATCGCTAATGTAACCCTATTGGCATGCCAACCTATCCAAACCAATCTTGCTAGGTGTACTAGGGCATGTTACACTTTTAAATTGTACAATTCTTGAAATTTAAGTTTAGGTGTTACTATTCATTTCATTAGTCAACTAAAATATTGACTTTTGCATAGACAATAGGTACATTGATTTTAATACTCCTAACATGCCACATTTTGTATTCTAAAATTGTTGGTATTGTTTACCAATACCATTTCTAAACTTAGTGTTAATTGTTCAAAATTTTCAGTTTTCAAGCCTTGTGCTTATTGTTCCATTAGTCATTATTACAGTAGGAATTTGGCAAATTTGTCAACATGAAAGTTGTTCCTTATTGTTTCTAGTTACATTTCCTTTTTTGAATCACTCCATTTGGAGTTTTGTACCTCAAGTTATGGCCTAAACACCATAACTGGCCGGATTGCAAACTTTCCAGATTTTCTGGACTGACTAAATCTATAGTGTTGTGTGCAGTGACTGCAGGTCACTTTTTCAACATGTTATGGTCAAACTTTGGGTTAGGTTTCTTCATAAAAGTTGTAGTCTATATCTCAGCTTTCTGCTGGTTAAATTTTAGGTCAATTGGACCTTTCGACACTGAGTTATGACCAAATGAATAAATACTATTTATTTAGTCATTTTGCCCAGGCAGAATGCAGGTCACCCGGATTAGGGCAATCTTTAGGTTAACTTGGTTTGATTTTCTGGGCATGGTTTCTTCACCAAAGTTGTACCATTATGTGTCTAGTTTCATGTTCAATTGGCCTTGCACCAATTTAATCTCTACAACTCCAATTATTACTGCCCAAACCTGCTGGACTCACACCCAGTCCTGCAGGTCACCAAGGGCAGCAACACTAACTTCAATTCCCACTAAACAAACCACTTTATTTCTTATTCACATATAACCAAATGGTCACTAATTGACCATTAAAAAATACTTTCACCATTACATGATCAAAGTCTCAATTTCATACCCAAACCCTAACTCAACCCTCTCAAATTATGCATTTAACTTGCATTTCATTATCCCACTCAAGAGATTAGTACTAAGGGCAGCCATGCTACCATTTTAGTTCCATGAAATCCTTAAAACCTTACCACATCCAAGGCTGCCAAAAATTTGGGATGGGCATACACATGATATTTATTCCATTTTCTTGTAAATTTTGCATTCAATTCACTCCTTTAACATGAATAAAAAGAAAAAGGGTAAGTTTGGTCACTAACCTTTAATGATGTAAATTCCAAGCTTATCAAACCTCCTCCTTTCTACTTCCTTTTGCTATCTTGAGCTTGCCCAAGATGTATGGATAATTTTTTGTGAAGACAAAGATGGCTTTTATGGTGAAAAGCTTAAGGAAATCAAGGTGGAATTGAACAAAAATGGTGGAAGGCTCTTGGAAGGAGTTTCGGCCACCATGAAAGAAGAAGAAGATGAAATGATTTTTAGCCTTCTTTGTCTCTTAAAATGAGTTTATTTTAATTCTCATCAGTGGGAGGGTTTTCAATGAGGTCATGCTTATGTCATTATTTGAATTTTATTTCATTAATTTTTTTTTTTGTTTTGTTTTTCTTCCATACTTCTTTTACTTATTTTTAATAGATTTTTCATCAATATTTGTTCATATTTTATGCCATATAATTCACTTACATAAATGGACAAGTTGGTCAAAAATCATCTCTGAAGATGAAATGACCAAAATGCCCTCCGTTTAGCTTAACGAGCTAAAATTGTGTGTACCGATTGATTAAATTTTTCTTGTATTTTCTTAACATTTTATTGTCATTAGAACCCCAATAATCCTTCCCCGAGGTCCCAAAAATTATTTCATGAAGTTTTTCCCAAGTCTAGGGTTGCTAACAACCTTCACCGTCACTTCCCCTTCGGGTTACTCATCACTGGGGTTTCGACTCGTTTAACCTTAGTGCATTTCATTCCTAAAAATTTTCTTTGATTTTTCTGATCATTATTTGGTTTATTTATAACTCCTCACTCTAGTCTAATTATAATTTCAAATATTCTAGCTGCCCGAACAGATATTGGTCATGGGAACAGTGGACTGTACTGACTAGCTAAAGTGAGGATGTTACATTAAGAATAGAATTTCTAACAAAATATCAATGAACCTTTTCTATTACACATAAATATATTATGTAAATGGAAAAGTGAAAATGCCTTTTTATTAATAAAACATGTACAAGATACATACTAAATGATATGTTCTAGGGCATACTACTAATAATCTCCCACTAGCACTAGAGCCATTCATTACAATATCTTAGACCTCTCAAGATGTCGGTCTAGCTGAGCTTGTGACATAGCCTTAGTGAATAGATCAGCTGGATTTTCAGTTGATGTTATTTTCTGCATGGCTACATCGCCTCGCTCAACTATCTCTCTGATAATGTGGTAGCGCTTTTCTATGTGTTTGGATTTCTGGTGAGACCGAGGTTCCTTAGCCTATATGATTGCTCCATTGTTGTCACAGTGGAGTGGAACTACTGACTCAATGGAAGGAATTGCAAGTTCTATCACGAGCTTCTATATCCAAATAGCTTCTCTTGCAGTATCTGATGCAGCAATATACTCAGCTTCTATAGTGGAATCAATAGTCGTACTCTATTTGGAACTCTTCCAACTAACTGCACCTCCATTACAAATGAACACAAACCTAGAGGTAGACTTTCTATCATTGATATATGATTGGAAATCAGAATTAGTATAACCATCCAATTTTAAGTCACCACCTCCATAAATCAAGAATAAATCCTTAGTTTTTCTCAAGTACTTAAGGATATTCTTGACAGCTATCCAATGTTCCAAACCTGGATTGGATTGAAACCTGCTACTCAAACTAACAGCATGTGCAATATCCGGCCTAGTACACATCATTGCATACATCAAACTTCTAATAGCCGAAGCATATGGAATCCTGGCCATTTTATCTCTTTCTTTAGGTGTCTTTGGAGACATCTCTTTAGAAAGGTGGATATCATGTCTCACTGGTAACTATCCTCTCTTGGAATCAAGCATGTTAAACCTCTTTAACACTTTTTCCAAGTATAGACTTTGGGATAAACCACTTATTCTTTTCGCTCTATCTCTATAGATGCGAATTCCAAGAATAAAGGTTGCCTCCCCTAAGTCTTTCATGGAGAATGTATTTGACAACCATACCTTTACAGCTGTTAATATACCTATGTCATTACCCATCAATAAAATGTCATCCACATATAAAACAAGGAAAGTGACAGCACTATCACTAACCTTCTTATATACATGGCTCATCCTCATTTTTGATAAAACCAAATGACTTAATGGCTTCATCAAAATGGATGTTCCGACTCCTCGAAGCTTGTTTCAACCCATAAATGGATCACTTCAACTTGCATACTTTGGAACTATCTTGGGATTCAAAACCCCTAGGTTGTTCTATGAAAATGTTTTCTTCAATGTATCCATTAAGAAAAGCTATTTTGACATGGATCTGCCAAATCTTATAATCATAGTATGCAGCTATTGCTAATAGAATTCTAATTGATTTAAGCATGGAAATAGGCAAGAAAGTCTCCTCATAATTGATTCCTTGCCTTTGGCGAAACCCTTTTGCTACTAGCCTTGCTTTATAGGTCTCTAACTTTCCATCAGAATCAATTTTTTTCTTGAAAACTCATTTATTCCCTATAGGTACAATACCTTCAGGTGGGTCAACAAGATCCCAAACTTGATTCTTATACATGGAATCAATTTCGGATTTCATAGCATCAATCCATTTTGAAGAGTCTATATCTGATATAGCTTCTTCATAGGTAAGTGGATCATCTCCATGATCTATTTCTTCATGAGTAAACAACTCTTATTCATCTTCATGAAGGAAACCATATCTCACTGATGGGTGAGATATCCTGGTTGATCTGCGAGAAATTACTGTAGACGTTTCATCAATAGATGTAGGTTGACTAGATGAATCTATATCCATTTGATCTGTTGGTTGGTCAGAATTCTCCAATTCTAATTCTATTTGCCTTCCTTTGCCTCCTTCTTGAATAAACTGTTGTTCAAGAAAAGTGGCATCTCTGCTTACTACAGCCTTTTGTGATGTAGGCAAATAAAAATAATATCCAAAACTCTCTTTTGGATATCCAACAAATCAACCCTTTTCTGATCTAATTTTCAATTTATCAGTGTTCAGTTTTTTATATAAGCTGGACAACCCCAAATCTTAACATGCTTAAGACTTGGTTTTCTTCCATGCCATATCTCATAAGGTGTGGAAGAAACTGATTTTGATGGAATCCTATTCAGAATATGCAAAGTTGATTCTAATGCAAATTCCCAAAATGAGATTGGCTTATCAGTATAGCTCATCATACTACGTACCATATCTAATAGGGTACGATTTCTCTTTTCAGATACACCATTTAGCTGTGGCGTTCCTAGAGGAGTCAGCTGGGAAACAATGCCATGCTTTTTTAAGTATTCATTAAATTTAGCACTCAAGTATTCACCTCCACGATCTGATTGAAGAGCTTTAATACTTTTTCTTGTTTGATTTTCTATGTAACACCCTCACTTTAGTTAGTCCGTACATTCGACTGTTTCGGTGACCAATGTCTGTCCGGACAGCTAGAATGTCTTAAACTATTTGTAAACTAGAGTGAGGAGTCATAAATAACCCAAATAATGGTAAGGAAAAATTTAGAAAAATTTAAGAAATAAAATACAATGAAGTTAAATGAGCCGGTACCCTAGCGATGGGTGACCTTGACGGGAACTTGCTGTCTTCACATCTAGAAGCCCTAAACACAGGGAAAAATTCATGAAATAATTTTTGGGACTCCAGAGAAGAGTCATTGAGGTTTCAATGGCATTAGAATGCCAAGAAAATGCTTAAAAAAATTTTTAAATCGATACAGACAATTTTAGTCTGTTAAGCCAAACGGAGGGCATTTTGATCATTTTGCCTTCAGAGATAATTTTTTGACTGACTTGTCCATTTATGTAAGTGAATTATATGACAAAAAATATGAATAAATATTGCTAAAAATTAAATTAAAAATGAGTAGAAAAGAAAAGGAAAGAAAATGAGTTAAATGGGATTATGAGTTCATTATGAGGTCATTTAAAAAAGCCTCCACCAATCAAATTAAATTAAGCCTTATTAAGCCAATCTAAAGATAGTTAAATGGGCTGAAAATAAAAAGGAATTTCTGCTCCTTCTTCCTCCCATAACCCAACCGTTCCTCTCCTTTCACACTCTCCACCATTTTTGCTAAACAAGAGCTTTCTCTCTCCACTTCCACCACAAAACCCTAACCTTTCTTCATTAAAACTTCTCCTCACACCTTAGATTACCTCTAGGCAGCAATTTGAAGGGGAAATTAAGAAGATTTAACAAGTTTGGGATAACTCAAGTTAAGGTTAGTGCCTATTTCTTCTCTTTTTCTTTAGATTTTGTGCTAGTAACATTATTTATGCTAGGAAATTGAGAAAATTAAATAAATATGTGCATGTTTGGGCCTCTACAAATTTTGGAAGCTTTATGGGGGGAAGTAGTTCTGATTATTTTGATGGATTAAAGTGGATTAGAGGTGGTGTTTGAAGTGTATATGTAGAGTGATAATGAATTAGTATGTTTAATTGATGTATGTGCATGAATGGACATTTGAAAATTAGGGTTTGGGGCATAAAGTTATGGTTTTGCTCATGTGTTGGTGAATGAAAGTCCTAATGGTCAATTAGTGACCATTTGGCTGTGTTTGATGAGGAATTGAAGTGAATTATGGCTTTGAATTTGAGGTTGGGTATGCTGCCTCATAGGACCTGCAAGGCTGGATGTGAGTCCAACAAGTTTGGGCAGCTGTAACTTGAGTTGTGTAGGTTCAATTGGTGCAAGGCCAATTGGAAATGAAACTAGACACATAATAGCACAACTTTGATGAAGAAACCTTGCCCAGAAAACAAACTTAGGATGACCTAAAAATTGTCCAAATCTGGGTAACCAATTCTGGACCTGGTAAAAATGATCAAATGAATAGTATGGCTATAACTTAGTGTAGAAATATTCAAATGACCTGAATTTTATATCAATAGAAAACTTAGACAATTTAGAACAACTTTCATGAAGAACATAAACTCAAATTCTAAACCTAACCAATTCAAATTGCTAGTCTAAGTTAGGACACCAAATCTGGCATAACCAAATTTGCCCAGAAAATCTGGGTAAAGACCAATCTGGCCAGTTATGGTAAATTGACCATAACTTGAGCCACAAAACTTCAAATGGAGTGATTCAAAAAGGAAATTAAAAAAGGCACATAAAGGAATAACTTTGATGAAGAGAATTTTATAAAATTTCAACTGTAACAATGACCAATGGAACAGTAAACTTAAGGTATGAAATCTGAAATTTTTGAATAACATAAAATAAGCTTTGAAATGGTATTGGAAATCAATGCCAACAAAAATAAAATGCAAAATGTGGTATCTTGCTGAACTTAGGTTCAACAAATCTATTATATATTTAAAAGTCAACTTTTGTGTAGGAATAGTTAAGTGAATGGTAACCTCAATGAAATGAATGCAAAGGACCAAAACTTAAATTGCTAATGATACCTCACTTAAATGATTTAAGGTTTGTTTAAATCATGTGATTAGTTTCATGGGATTTGTAGGCTCATGCCAAATAGAACTTAGGAGAAATAGTTGATATAATTTGAAATGTGAAATATAAATTACTATAAATGAAATATTAAAGGTATAAATGATGTGTAAATAATATTTGGGGACTTTCCCTTTTTATTGAATAAAAATGAAAATTTGCTTGAACCTAGGTACATGTGAATTGGTATGATAGATTAGAGATGAAATTGTAAATGAACTATACAAATGAAATTTATGAACATATGCATTAGATAAAAATGAATTTGGATATTGTATTCCCACTAGGAAATAAAATAAAACCTATTAACACTTAATGGCACATGAGTGAAATTAAGAGTAATTATAAATACTTAGTAAGCAAAAACATTTCTTGAATTTCAAATGATAAATTATATAAATAGTGTAACGAATAAATGAACCATATTAATGTATGAATGAGACATGAGTTCTCATTATTGTAGAAGAAAAAAATATTTTGAGTATAATGATACATGAGAACTATTGTTTTGAATTGTGATCATTATGGATAACATAATGAATATATAAATTACAATGAATGCATAAATTATATAAATATTAGACTTAAAGATTTATGTTTTGATGTGAACCTTCAAGTAATTGGTAACTTGAAAACTCACATTCAAGAATTAAATTAACAATATGGAAAGCACCAAATCAAGATGTATGAATTTGAATCTTTGAACCAGCACAATCAGATTGTTGTGTAATTCAAAGAAAATATCAGAAATGGGATTCTTGACCTAATTCATATGGAGAATGAATAAACCAAGAATATCATGCACATTAAACCTTGCAAGATAGAATCTCAGCAAGTTAATGAGCTTCACAAGAACAAAGGCAACAGCCAATTTACTCACTAGAGGAGCAGAAACAATCTCTCATTAATATTCAAGTGTGTCCTCCACTCTCTCATTACACTTGTATTTATAGCCTCTTGGCTTCAAAACTAAAGACAAAAATATCCCTACTTTAGTAACAATTTGTAAGGAGCTTTAAGTCCAAACAAAAATTAATCTATCAAAAGACTAAAAACTCCTTACAAAAAGTAAATTTAATGCAGTAGCAAATAAGGGCATTTAAGTCCAAAAGAGAAGTGGTTATAACAGATGGAATATTCCTTGAAAAAGGTGCCAGCAGATACATGTACATGGGTTGGATCTGGTGCATGCATGTCCACAGGTTATTCCATGTAATCCACTTCTAAGCATAATTTTCACCAAATTTAATCCTTTACATTCTTCTTCATGCCATTCCAGCTTATAATCCTTGCTCCTTATGATTTCACAAATTAAATTCTGAAGTGATTTAGCTCTAGCCCTAGTAATTGGACCTTGGATGAAATCCTTTGTTGTGGATGTAGCTTGATTCTCATCATTCCCCTCCGCTTCAAAAGGATTCGTCCTCGAACTGTTCTGCATCAACACAAGGAGATAAATCAGCAACATTGAAGGTGGCACCGACATTATACTCACCGGCGGGTTTATTTTGTAAGCGTTATCATTAATTTTGGTCAAGACTTGGAAAGGTCCATCACATCTTGGTTGTAATTTTGATTTCCTTGAGAGAAACCTTTCTTTGCGCAAGTGAACCCATACCCAATCTCCAGGTTGAAATGTGACTTTCTTCCTTCCTTTGTTGGCTTGACTAGCATATTTTTCATTGTTCTTTTCAATTTGAAGCTTGGCTTGTTCATGGATTTTCTTCACCAATTCTGCTTTTCTTTTTCCATCTAAACTAGCAAGCTCGTTCACAGGCAAAAGTAAAAGATCCAAAGGAGTTGAAGGATTGAAACCATACACAATTTCAAATGGAGAATAGCCTGTAGAAGAATGCACATTTCTATTGTATGCAAATTCAACAAGTGGAATGCAATCTTCCCATGACTTCAAATTTTGCTTAACCACAGCACGCAAAAGAGTAGTTAGTGTCCTATTTACTACTTCAGTTTGACCATCGGTTTGTGGGTGACAAGTGGTGGAAAACAACAACTTGGTGCCCAATTTTCCCCACAAAACCTTCCAAAAGTGACTAAGGAATTTAACATCCCTATCACTAACTAAACTCTTAGGTATGCCATGCAAACCTAACAATATCTCTAAAAAATAAATTTGCAACATTTGTAGCATCATCAGTTTTATGGCATGGAATAAAATGTGCCATTTTTGAAAACCTGTCAACAACAACAAAAATTGAATCATGGCCTTGTTTAGACCTAGGTAATCCCAACACAAAATCCATAGACAAATGAACCCAAGGATCACTAGGGGTAGGCAAAGGTGTATACAAACCTTGTGGCAAAACTCTAGATTTAGCCTTAGCACATATAATGCACCTAGCACATACTCTTTCAACATCTCTTTTCATATTCGGCCAGTAAAAATGTTCCTTCAAATTTTAACTTGTTTTTAAGTTGCCTTTCTACCTTCATAGCCATGTGGACCATATCCTCCAACTCAACATAGTGATGTAACTCAACAATATGAGCAATCTCCTTGTTTAGCCCATTCAAGAATCTAGCCATGGTGGCTTCTCTATCCTCCTCCACATTTGCTTTAATCATAGCAATTTCCATTTCTTTATGATAATCTTCAACACTTTTAGAACTTTGAGTCAATCTTTGTAACCTCTGATGTAGCTCTCTATAGTAATGACTAGGAACAAATCTCTTCCTCATTATATTTTTCATCTCACCCCAGGTTGCAATTGATTGCTCATAATTTCTCCTTTTACTAATCAACACTTGATCCCACCATACCAAAGCATAATCAGTAAATTCTACTGCTGCTAACTTTACTTTCTTTTCCTCTGAATAGTGATGACAATCAAACACAGCTTCTACCTTCCTTTCCCATTCAAGATACACATCCGGATCATTTTTCCCTTGGAAAGAAGGGATGCTCATTTTAATACTTTTGATATTGTCATCTACCCTATTCCTCTCTCTTTCCTCTCTTCTTATCCTCCTATCCCCATTCCTCCTATCTTCAGCTCTTCTCTCATATCTACCCCTCCTAGGTCTTTCAACTTCAAAATCATAGTTATCAACCTCATCTTCATCAGATTCAACTACTGGAGGCACAAGATCCCTCCTATTTGGCCTTCTCCCATTTTGCCTATCTCTTTGCTCCAATCTTTCCAACCTATCTATGATTCCATTGCACACAACATTCATTCTTTCAAATTGTTGTCTAACAGCCTGCATGTAGAATGGATTTTCACCTTCCCCCTCACTACCATCACCCCTTCTAGACATGTTTCCAGACCTGCAAGAAAATGGTTAGTGTAAAGAAAACACCTCACTCACTCCCTTACGTGTTTACACTCAACAGGGGACACTCCACTCGTGTTTAACTCAACAAGGCTTTTTTCCTCTTATGAACTCACCACTCTGTGCCTTTTACCTCTCTTGGCTATGTCCACAAGTTCTTATCAAACTCAAGTAACTCAAACCAAGACTGTACCCACAAAAATTTAACACACAATAAAATCCTTGAATGTAACGGATCAAAACAAGTAATCAAGAAAACAATAATGTGACTCAAGAAGTCAAGAAAAGAAAAGCTCAAGTATGGAAATGTAATGCAATAAGGAATCAAGAAAGAAGACACCAAAATAAAAGAGCAGTAAGCTGGAAAAGAGACAACCTAAAGTAGAGATATCAAGCTTGAATATCCAAGTTTGCCACCAACTTATCACAATTACCAGCAGTTCACACAATACACCAAGCATTGCATAAATTTAGCATCACCAAGCAAACGAGTGTATTTTGATCTGAAATTGAGTAGGCAAATGCAACCCAATACTGACTAATTGCTGCTAGAATTTTAGGCTTTTCTTGACAGACTTACTATGTAAATCAAATATAATCGTGTCTGCCGCAAAATTTTGGTTCCCCACACAAACGATTAAATTTTGAGCTGAAATTTAATTTGAGAATAGCTAAAATGTGGCACAAATGGCCGGTAAATTTTCAGGAATTTCAGGGCTGATTTGCTATGTGAACTTAATTTGATCGGGTCTGCCGCAAAATTTTGGTTCCCCACACAAACGGATGAATTTTAAGCTGAAATTTAATTTGGGAACTACTGATATGGGGTATAAACACTTGGTAAATTTTCAGAAATTTCTGGGTGTATTTGCTATGTGAACTTATTTTGATCGATTCTGCTGCAAAATTTTGGTTCCCAACACAAATGGTTGAATTTTAAGCTGAAATTTAATATGGGAACTACTGATATGGGGTATAAAAACCTTGTAAATTTTCAGGAATTTCTGGGTCTATTTGCTATGTGAACATAATTTGATCGGGTCTGCCGCAAAATTTTGGTTCAGCAGGCAAACGATATCAAACAACCCCCAAAATTTACACCCAACGTCTTAAAGACACCCAAATAATGTTGGTACAGTTTCAGGCCAAATTGGTAAGTCGAACTCAATGAACCAGATAATCTCTCATGCTTAATATCAAAATGAAGGAAGCAAAATGGATGGCTAGAATAATCGCTTTAGCTTGATTAACCCAAAACCCTAAGACAAACCCAACAAAAACAAATTTTTAAACAAACAGGTCCAACTAAACCCCAAGAGCCAAACAGCAAATATGAAGAAGGTAAGAAACACAAAGAATAAAAAGCAAATAGAGAATCTACCTTGTTTGGGCGTCCCTTTGCTCGATACCAAAGCGATGTGAACCTTCAAGTAATTGGTAACTTGAAAACCCACATTCAAGAATTAAATGAACAATATGGAAAGCACCAAATCAAGATGTATGAATTTGAATCTTTGAACCAGACAATCAGTTGTTGTGTAATTCAAAGAAAATATCGAAATGGGATTCTTGACCTAATTCATATGGAGAATGAATAAACCAAGAATATCATGCACATTAAACCTTGCAAGATAGAATCTCGGAAGTTAATGAGCTTTACAAGAACAAAGGCAACGACCAATTTACTCACTAGAGGAGCGAAACAATCACTCATTAATATTCAAGTGTGTACTCAACTCTCTCATTACACTTGTATTTATAGCCAATTGGATACAAAACTAAATACAAAAATATCACTAATTTATAAATATCTTAAAGGACATTTAAGTCCAAACAAAAATTAATCTATCAAAAGGCTAAAAACTCCTTACAAAAAGTAAATTTAATGCAAAGACAAATAAGGGCATTTAAGTCCAAAAGAGAAGTGGTTATAACAGATGGAATATTCCTTGAAAAAGGTGCCGGATACATGTACATGGGTTGGATCTGGTGCATGCATGTCCACAGGTTATTCCATGTAATCTAATGCTCCACATGACACCTGGTCACTTCTAAGCATAATTTTCACCAAATTTAATCCTTTACATTTTTCTTCATGCCATTCCAGCTTATAATCCTTGCTCCTTATGATTTCACAAATTAAATTCTGAAGTGATTTAGCTCTAGCCCTAGTAATTGGACCTTGGATGAAATCCTTTGTTGTGGATGTAGCTTGATTCTCATCATGTTTCTATTATGAAAAAGAATAAAATGCTAGAAATTATAATTAGAACCTATAATGAAATAATGAAACTTATGAACACTTAATGGCACTATATGCCCATGTATCGTTTAGACATGTGTATCAAATTGGATAGATTGGCATGCCAATAGGGTATTGTTTTGCAGTACTGCGTAAGGCTTTATGCTTGTATTTATGGCTTTATGGCCGCACTCATGGCTTTTATGCCCGTACTCATGTTATCATAGCTTTTTAGCCATACTGACTGCATACGTGGTTGACGTTCTGCGTCCCATGGTATGACGGCCTTAGGCACTGCAGTGTCCAGTGCCAATGACCCGTTATCCAGTTTAGTCAGCCTGTCATAGGTTACCTAGGCAGTGTAAATTATTGAAATTATTTAAGAACATTAGTAATTAAAAACATTAGAAAGTATTGAATGAAATGAAAAAAAAATTAGAAATAGAAACATAACAAAAATATAATTTGTAGAATCGTAGAGAGACCTCAAATACAATACTCTTAGAATAAAATGTATATTGAATATTATCACTGTAAGGCTATAAACTCAGTACTTCCAAAGAGGAATGAATTAGCATATAAGATAGTTAATACTAGAAATATCATTTTAAATCAAATTGATACTTGAATATTTAGAATACTTGATTCTTTCTTTATTTGTATATATTACTTTCTTGTTATATTATTGCACCACTAAGTAGCAATACTTAGCACGATGGATTTATTTCCTCGCGCAGGTACTTTGACTGAGATTTTTAGAGTCCAAATCTGCAGAAGTGCTCAAGGTTGTCACCTCCTCAGCAATGCATGTAGATAGGGCTCAGAAAAGTTATTTTATAAATTTATAATTAGTTGTTAATTGTAATGTAAATTATGGTATTGTAATAAATTTGTATATCATGTAAATTATGAAGTTTGAGAATTTAGATACATAAATTGTGTAACACCCCTCACCCGACTACAGTGTAGCTGAGCAAAGTGTGCTACATTCGGTGCCGGAACACCTTATCTTATCTTACTTTATTCCTTTAATAATTTGATCTCGTTATATTTTAATACCAATTATTTTTAAACGGAGAAACCAGCAGAGTTTTCCCTATTTTATTATCAGTTGGCGTACTTCACTATTCACCTGCTTGAAATTTTCAATAATATTTTACAATAAAAATCTCATCAATTATTCTCATAACCATCTCATAATTCACATCTCATTCATATATCTCAATTTCATATTCGTTTCCATGCATTTCCAATAATGTACAATTTATATATATAAATTCTCAAGTTTCATTAATTTACATGATTTATAAATTAATTACAGCTCTATAATCTATATTTCAATATACAATTCATAGTTTAAATTACAAATAATAACTAATTATAATGTACAAAATACATAATATGATCTATATGGACCCTATCTACATGCATTGCTGAGGAGGTGACAACCTTGAACACTCTGCAGATCAGAACTCCAAAATCTCTATTTGGTATTCGCTGGGCTTTAACTTTAGTACTTGCGCGAGGAAACAAATCCATCACGCTAAGTATTACTGTTTAGTGGTGTAATAATATAACAAGGAAATAATATAACAAGTAAAAATAATTGGAGCATATTTTTTATACTCAAGAATTTTACTGGGTTCATATGAAATTTTCCATACAATATATCTTTCGTCATTTATGTTGCTCTCTAGAACCACTTCTTTCATAAGTTTACAATAATCATTTATATCATGTACAAATAAATCTAAAATTTATACTTATACTTATATTCTTATGAAAGTCACATTTGTAATGTTATTTAAGTTATAATTCTTCTACTAATCTTTTTATCACTTCCTTGATACTTTCTAAGTTGTTTATAATCATTTTGTAATATTTAAAATTTTTAGAACTAGTTTAATTTACTTCAGATCATTCTAAGGAACAAATTTTTGGAGCTAATCTAATTTATTTCAGAACTTCTTCTCATTTATTTACTTTCTAGCATTTTTAATTGCTAATATTCGTAACTTATTTCAATAAATTAGACTGCCAAAGTAACCTATGATAGGCTGACTAAACTGGATAATGGGTCGTTGGCACTGGACACCGCGGTGCCTCGGTGTAACATCCTCACTTTAGCTAGTCCGCATACCATCTGCTCGTGACTGATGTCGTCCCACAGCTAGAACGTCCGAAAAAATATTTAAACTAAAGTGAGGAACTATAATTAACTCAAATATTACTAAGAAAAATTTAGGAAAAATTTTAGAAATAAAATACAACCAAGTTAAATGAGCCGAAACACCAGGGATGAGTAACCCGAAGGAGAAGTGACGATGAAGGCCGTTAGGAACCCTAGACCCGAGGGAAAAATTTTAAAATAATTATTGGGACTCCAGAGAAGGGTTATTGAGGTTCTTGTCGCATTAGAATGCCAAGAAAATGCTTAGAAAAATTTTTCAGTCGGTACAGACAATTTTGGCTCGTTAAGCCAAATGGAGGGCATTTTAGTCATTTTGTCTTCAGAGATGATTTTTGGCCAACTTGTCCAGTTAAATAAATAATTTATATAACATAAAATATGACTAAATGTTGTTAAAAATTTAATTGAAATTAAATAGACAAGAAATAGAGAGAAAATGAAAGAAAATGGACTTATGACATTATAATGATGTCATTAAAAGTCTCCCAACCAACCCAATATGGACACATGGTATAAACTTATTTTAAAGAGACAAAATGGGCTGAAAATGAACAAAAAATCAGATCTCTCACTCTCTTTCTTCTTCCTTGCCATGACATACCCACCATAGCCACCATTTTCAAGCTTTTTCAAAGCTTGATTTCACTAACTTCTACCCAACAAAACCCTATACTCCCAACACAAAAAAGTGTTCTTGCATCTTGGTGATTCTTTTGGGACCAAAAAGAAGAGGAAAACAAGAACCCTAGCAAGTGGGGAAACTTCACTCCATAGAGATTAGTGACCTAACCATGAATTTCACTTTAAATTCATGTTAAGGACTTTGAATGAGTGTAAATTACAAAGAAAATTTGTTGAATACCATTTGTATGCCATCCCTTAAATTTTTGCAGCCTTGGTAGGGTATGATTGTGATGAGTTTTATGGAGTTAACATGCTTGTATGGCTGCCCACAATATGTATCTCCTAAGTGGATTGATGAAATGTAATGAAAATGCATGGGTTGTAATGTTTGAGTTAGGGTTTGGGGTGGAAAAATGGGACTTTGACCATGTGATGATGAAAATAGGTTTTAATGGTCAATTAGTGACCATTTGGTTCTGTTTAAATAAAAAATGAAGTGTGTTGAGCAATGGGATTTGGGTTTGGTGTGGCTGCCCTTGATGACCTACAGAATTGGACATGAGTCCAGCAGGTTTGGGTAGCAATAACTTGAATTATAGAGGTCTAATTGGTGAAAGGCTAATTGGACATGAAACTAGACACATAATGGCACAACTTTGGTGAAGAAACCATGCCCAGAAAACCAAATTTAGTAGACCAAAAGTTTGCCCTAATCTGGGTGACCTGCATTCTGCCTGGGCAAAATGACCAAATGAACAGTGTTTTGTCATTTGGCCATAACTTAGTGTAGAAAGGTCCAATTGACCTGAAATTTTACCAACAACAAGCTGAGATATAGACCAACAACTTTCATGAAGAAACCTAACCCAAATTATGAGCAGAACATATTCAAAAAGTGAGTTACACTCACTGTTCTATGTACTATAGATTTGGTCAGTCCAGAAATTCTGGACAAAATTTCAATCCAGCCAGTTATGGTTTTCCGGCCATAACTAGAGCTACAAAACTCCAAATGGAGTGATTCAAAAAAGGAAATGCAACTAGAAAAAATAAGGAACAACTTTCATGTTGATCAATTTGCCAAATTCCCACTGCAAAAATGACTAATGGAACAATAAAGACAAAGCATGAAAACTGAAAATTCTGCCCAATTAACATTAAGCTTAGACTAACAAATTTTGAATGCAAAATGAGGTATGTTGGGAATATTAAAACCAATGTACCTATTGTCTATGCAAAAGTCAACATTTTAGTTGACTAATGAAATGAATAGTAATATTCAAACTTGAAATTCAAAAATTGTGAAATTTAAAAGTGTAATATGCCTTAGTATACCTAACAAGATTGGTTTGGATAGGTTGACATGCCAATAGGGTTCCATTAGCAGTACTGTATATGGCTTCATGCCATTCTGTGTTTCATAGCTTCCCATGCCATTCTGTGACATAATAGCCTTTGGCTATGTTGTTGAGTTGTTACACTCGAGTTTAATCCTTGATAATTATTACAGCTTATTAGTTGTTCTGTTGCACACTGGGAGACACAGTGTGACCGATGGTGTGATGGTCCGAGGTACTTAGTACTCAGTGCCAGTTTGCCCATTTATCCAGTCCAGTCCACTAGTATGGGTTACTTGGGCAATGATAATAACTTTTACCAAATTTGAATCAAATAATATTACAAAAAAATATCAGGAATTAAGTTTACCCAAAAATGTTAACATACATTCTGCATACTTATTTTTATTCCTATTTTATATTTTTTTTTGTCACCATTAAGCAGAATTGCTTAGCGCGTCGCTTTTGCCATGTGCAGGTGCTGGAGACCTAGCTGGTGAGCCCAGCAGACATCAAACCGGGTGAGTCATCAGATTTGCATCCGGAGTCTAGAGTCACCTCACATCTGCAGTGCATATGGTAGGACATTAGGATTTCGGGGTAGCACTTTGTATTTTGCATTTTGTATTAATTTTGGTTTGTAACTATAAACTCTTGAAATTATGTAACAATGTAAATTTATGAAATTTCATGTTATTGAAATTTTCTGTATAATGTATGTTGATAAATGAAATGTTGAGAAATATAAATGTGATTTCAGTGATGATGTGAACAGAAAAGAAAAGTTTCTGAAAATAGTATTGAGATTTTGAGATTGAGTTGAGAAATGTGTGTATAATGGAGTTTGGATTTGGAAATCATATTGGAAGTGTTTTTAAACAAGTTCAGAAGAACTGTTTATCCAATTTATAGCCAGCACTCTGTTGGATTTTCTATAAAATTTACGGAAAAATTCAGATTTATCAAAAATTGAAAATAAATGAATTAAAAGGGATAAATTGTAATAGAAACATGAATTGGTGCTTCGGCACACTGAGTGGCATAACTTGCTCGGCTACACTGTAGACGAGTAAGGGGTGTCACACTCAGGGAGTCATACCATGGGACGCAGAACGTCAACCACGTATGCAGTCAGTATAGTTAAAAAGCCATGATAACACATAATTGGGCATTAAAGCCATGAGTGCGGGCATAAAGCCATAAATACAGGCATAAAGCCTTTCGCAGTACTACTATAATAATACCCTATTGGCATGCCAAACTATCCAATCTGACACACATCTCTAGGCAATACAAGGGTACATAATATAATTAAATATTAATAAATTGTGTTTTATGACTTCATTATTTCATGATAAATTTCAATTATAATTTATACATTCATTTGATCATTTATATGATCACAATTCACATCAATTATCCTTTTATATCATTGTACTCAAAGTACTTTTCCTTTCTACAATAATGAGAACTAACATCTCATTCATACATTAATATGGTTCATTTATTCATTCATTATGTTATTCATATTGATCATAATTCAAAACAATGGTTCACATGTACCATTGTATTCAAAACATTTTTCCTTTCTCATTTATACATTTTATGAATTCTATTTGTGATGGGCATATAAGCCCTAACTACCTATTCACATCAATGAGGTGGCTTACTTTTCATGTTTCAAGCAATCCATGAACATTTCATGGATTTCAAATTTATAGCCTTAATTTCCCTTTAGCAATATAGTTCTTACACTTTGTGTCTTTGTATTACTATTTATATTACTATTCACTCAAATTATTGACTTTTTAATACATAATAAATTTATTAAACCTAAGTTCACCAAGATACCACATTTTGCATTCTAAAGTTGGTGGTATTGGTTGCCAATACCATTTCAAAGCTTAGTGTTGGTTACTTTACAATTTTTAGATTTCAAGTTTACTGCTCCATTTGTCATTTGTATAGTAGGAATTTGACAAAATTGTCTTCATAAAAGTTGTTCCTTATTGTGTCTAGTTACATTTTCTTTTTTTGAATCACTCTATTTGGAGTTTTGTTGCTCAAGTTATGGTCATTTTACCATAACTGGCCGGATTGACCTGTACCCAGAATTTCTGGGCAATTTGGTTCTACCAGATTTGGTGACCTATGTTTGGTTGGCAATTTGACTAGGTTATGGTCAGAATTTGGATTTTTCTTCTTCATGAAAGTTGTAGGGCTATGTCTCATCTTTCTTTTAGTAAAATTTTAGATCAATTAAACTTTTCTACACTGAGTTATGACCATTTGAACAAACACTATTCATTTGGTCATTTTTTAGGGACAGCCTGTTGGTCACCCGGATTAGGGTAATTTTTAGGTTAACTTGGTTTGATTTTCTGGGTAGGGTTTCTTCACTAAAGTTGTGCCACTATGTGTCTATTTCCATGTCCAATTAGCTTTGCACTAATTGAACCTATACAACTCCATTTATAGCTTCCCAAACCTGCTGGACTCACAACCAGTCCTACAGGTCACCAAGGGCAGCATGCCTAAGTTCAACTCCATTATCCTTACTCACTTCAATTCCTTCTCACATACATTCAAATGGTCACTAATTGACCATTACAATGTTAACATACCATTACATAAGTAAAACTCTAATTTTTTTCACAAACCCTAATTTCCAAGTATCCATTTCATGCTATCCATGCCATCCAACACACATAATTCCACATCTAACTCAAGTTATCTCATCACAAACTACTTCTAAACAATTCAAGTCATACAAATCAATAAATCTCATCCTTTTCCCATGGCTGCAAATTTTCATACACACTTCAATATAATTGTTTTGTTCAATTTTACAATAAATTCTCATTTAATTTGTCTTCCTAACAAAGATTAAAAGATATGGAAGTGAGTATAGGCACTAACCTCAATTGCTAACTCTTTCAAGTCTCTAAAACTTCCTTTTTCCTTCTTCTTTTTGCTGCCTAGTGATGATCTATGGTGTGAGGATCAAATTTAGTGAAGAGCTTGAGTGGTTTTATGGTGAGATTAAGTGGGGTGTGAAGCTTAGGAAGCTTTTTAATGGAGGAATGGGTTGGGGTTAGGGAGGCGTCTGGTTTGGTAAGGAAGAAGCAGAATTATTTTGTCAAGTTTTGGTCTTCCTTATCCCTTTTAATGAGTTTAATAAATTGTGATTGGTGGAGGAAATTTAAATGACATCATATGATGTCATAATTAGCATTTTCTTTCGTTTTCTTTTCTTCTATTCTCTACTCATTTCCAATTTAATTTTTTAGCAATATTTATTCACTTTTTATGTCATAATAATTATTTACTTAACTAGACAAGTCGGCCAAAAATTATCTTTGAAGACGAAATGACCAAAATACCCTCCGTTTGGCTTAACAGACTAAAATTGTCTATACCGATTGAAAAACTTTTCTAAACCTTTTTATGGCATTATAATGCCATAGAAACCTCAATGACTCTTCTCTGGAGTCCCAAAAATTATTTTATGAATTTTCTCCTGGGTCTAGGGCTCCTAGTTGCGAGAACTGCAACTTCCCACTGGGTTACCCATCGCTAGAGCACCGGTTCATTTAACTTGGTTGTATTTTATTTTTAAAATTTTTTATAAATTTTTCTTATTAATATTTGAGTTAATTATGATTTTTCACTTTAGTTTAAATATTTTTCCAAACGTTCTAGCTATCCGGACCGACACCGGTCGTCGAAACAATAGATTGTACGGAATTGCTACAAGGAGGGTGTTACAACTCTTCCCCTCTAATTTAAATTTCTTCCTCGTAATTTACCTGACATAAGCAGTCGACGAACTGCTACCTCCTTACTTCTACACCTTTCCGTATTATCATACTTCACTTTCTCCTTAACCTCAATACTATCCTCAAACAGTTTTGTACTCATCCTTTTTCATCTTAAATACAGTCTCTTTCTCATCTCCATTCGCTATCTCATTGTCTCTTCACTCTCTTATTCCATACCTTAACTTAAAATAAATGGGAAATACAAATCGGCAATAGTATTACCTTGATTCTTATAAATGCAATGCATAATATGCAGTCTATCTAGGTCCAGAAATGCCTAAATCACGCTCTGATACCAATAAATGCAATACCCCTCACCCAACTACAATGTAACCGAGCAAAGTGTGCTATATTCAGTACCGGAGCACCCTATCTTATCTTACTTTATTCTTTTAATAATTTGATCTCGTTATATTTTAATATCAATTATTTTTAAACGGAGAAACCAGTAGAGTTTCCCTTATTTTATTATCAGTTGGCGTACTTCACTATTCACCTGCTTGAAATTTTCAATAATATTTTACAATAAAAATCTCATCAATTATTCTCATAATTCACATCTCATTCATATATCTCAATTTCATATTCATTTCCATGCATTTCCATTCATGCACAATTTATATATAAAAATTCTCAAGTTTCATTAATTTACATGATTTACAAATTAATTACAGTTCCATAATCTATATTTGAACATACAATTCATAGTTTACATTACAAATAATAACTAATTATAATGTACAAAATACATAATATGATCTATATGGACCCTATCTAAATGCATTGCTGAAGAGGTGACAACCTTGAACACTCTGCAGATCAGAACTCCAAAATCTCTGTTTGGTATTCGCTGGGCTTTAACTTCAGTACCTGCAAGGAAACAAATCCATCGTGTTAAGCATTGCTGCTTAGTGGTGCAATAATATAACAAGGAAATAATATAACAAGTAAAATAATTAAAGCATACTTTCTATACTCAAGAATTTTACTGGGTTCATATGAAATTTTCTATACAATATATCTTTCGTCATTTATGTTGCTCTCTAGAATCACTTCTTTCATAAGTTTACAATAATCATTTATAACATATACAAATAAATCTAAAATTTATAATTATACTTATATTCTTATGAAAGTTACATTTGTAATGTTATTTAAGTTATAATTCTTCTACTAGTCTTTTTATCACTTTCCTGATACTTTCTAAATTATTTACAATCATTTCGTAATATTTAAAATATTTAGAACTAGTTTAATTTACTTCAGATCATTCTAAGGAATAAATTTTTGGAGCTAATCTAATTTATTTCAAAACTTCTTCTCATTTATTTACTTTCTAGCATTTTTAATTGCTAATATTCGTAACTTATTTTAATAAATTAAATTGTCCAAGTAACCTATGACAGGCTGACTAAACTGGATAACGGGTCGTTGGCACTGAACACCGCAGTGCCTCAGGCCGTCATACCATAGGACGTAGAACGTTAACCACGTATGCAGTCAGTATAGCTAAAAAGCCATGATAACACATAATCGGACATTAAATCCATGAGTGCGGGCATAAAGCCATCGGTACGGGCATAAAACCATGAATACAGGCATAAAGCCTTTCGCACTACTACTATAACAATACCCAATTGGCATGCCAAACTATCCAATCTAACACACATATCTAGGCAATACAAGGGCACATAACATCATTAAATATTAATATATTGTGTTTTATGACTTCATTATTTCATGATAAATTTCAATTATAATTTATTCATTCATTTGATCATTTATATGATCACAATTCACATCAATTATCCTTTTATATCATTGCACTCAAAGTACTTTTTCTTTCTACAACAATGAGAACTAATGTCTCATTCATACATTAATATGGTTCATTTATTCATTCATTATGTTATTCATATTGATCATAATTCAAAACAATGGTTCACATGTACTATTATATTCAAAACATTTTTCCTTTCTCATTTATACATTTTATGAATTCTATTTGTGATGAGCATATAAGCCCTAACTACCTATTCACATCAATTAGATGGCTTACTTTTCATGTTTCAAGCAATCCATGAACATTTCATGGATTTCAAATTTATGGCCATAATTTCCCTTTAATAATATAGTTCTTACACTTTGTGTCTTTATATTACTATTCACATTACTGTTCACTCAAATTGTTAACTTTTTAATACATAATAAACTTATTAAACCTAAGTTCACCAAGATACCACATTTTGCATTCTAAAGTTATTGGTATTGGTTACCAATACCATTTCAAAGCTTAGTATTGGTTACTTTACAATTTTTAGATTTCAAGCACTAAGTTTACTATTTCATTGATCATTTGTACAGTAGGAATTTGATAAAATTGTCTTCGTGAAAGTTGTTCTTTATTGTGTCTAGTTATATTTGTAGCACCCCTAAGTTCGGTAGTACGTTCTACTGTTCCGGTGACCAGTGTTGTCCGGACAGCTAGAATGCCTAGAACTACACTTCGATATGAGTGAGGAGACATTAAATAATGAAATACAAGAAAATAAAATACAAAAAAAATAAAGGAAAAAATAATAGTAAAGAAATGCAACTAAGTTAAGCGAGCCGAGAACCCTAGCGATGGGTGACCGCACCGGGAAGTCATGGCGTGGACCGTTGACTAGCCTTGGACCGCGGGGAACCCTGGAAAATATTTTTAAGACTCGAATAAATATTTATTGAAGTATAAATATCATTAGAAATATCAAAGAAAAATTAAATAATTAGTACAAAGAAAAGTGAGA
The DNA here is from genome assembly GCF_030052815.1 of Hevea brasiliensis. Classification (NCBI taxonomy): domain Eukaryota; kingdom Viridiplantae; phylum Streptophyta; class Magnoliopsida; order Malpighiales; family Euphorbiaceae; genus Hevea; species Hevea brasiliensis. The sequence continues at coordinate 62,543,740 of NC_079502.1, read as the reverse complement.
AATCGAAAAACGGACAAAACCCGGTGTTACCGAAAAATCGGCAATGCAACCCGAACAGGGGCATTGTGGTCATTTGACATCCCGAATTGTCTTTTGACCTAAATTTCCATTAAAAATAAATAATATTACACTTGGAAAATATAATGAAAAATTAATTTAGGGGTACCTAATGTAAATAGCAAAAATGGAGAGTAAATGGTGTAATTATCAATTAAAACATATAATATAGTTTAATTAAGGTGAGTGGACCACTATGGATTAAATTAAATACTCAATGGGCAGGTATAAATCCACTAACCAATCTGCAAGTCATCTTCTTCAATTTAAAAGTTCCATTGCCGCATGAAAACTTTCAAACCCTCCCATGGCCACCCACCTTCAAACCATTACAACTCCATGATCAAGCCATCTTTTCCCACACTTGTCTTCATTAAAGTTTATCCCCACATCACAAGGAAGAGTTTGATACCAAAATCAAGAAGTTTGGTGAAGATTTGAGAAGTCTCATCCATAGGTAAGTTTGAGTTTTTGAATATTGCTTTGTTAAAGCTTGTTATGGGTGTTTGATTTATGGAGGAATTTTTGAGTTTTGATGTTGAATGGGAATGTGCACTTTTGGCAGCCATGGAAGCACCTTGAAGGCAGTTTAATTGTGCTTGTAAATGGTGAATTAAATGATTGATTAAATGTATATTGTGTAGGAAATTGTTTAGGTGATGTATACTTAGTATATGTAAAGGTAAAATGAAATTTAAAGCTTGGAACGTAATGGAATGTAAGTGTACCATTGTGGAAGTTTGCTAACCCTTGAAGAATGCTGGAATTCATGCTTGGTTTATGGAATAATGATGTTAAAATGTGTTGGTTGTTATGGCAGTTTGAGTGTGTGTAAGGTGGTGTGAAGTGGGACATGTAAATGAGCATAAAAAGGTGATTGAATTGTTATAAATTGGATTGAAAAATTCTGCACTTGTTGGTGTATGTTGAATGTAATTGTAAGCTGCCAAAATGACCTATAATGTGTTGTGAATTATGTTTAGGTTGTGGTACAACCAGAATTGGTTTGAATGTTAAGTTTGGTGAGTGTTAAAAGTGATGCTTGATGTGTATGCAAGAATTTCAATAAGGCAGTTTGAGTTTTAGGCCTATAACTTTAAGTGTGTGACTCCAATTGGTATGAGACCAATTGGAGGTGAAACTAGGCACAAAATGTGCCAACTTTCATGAAGGAAGCTTGCCAAAATTCTGTTTTCAAGGTAGCTTGAAAAATGACCAAATCCGGATTAAGTGCAAATGAGACTTGAAAATTGACCATTTGGCCAGCAGTTAGTATTTAGGCCATAACTCACTCAAAACAGGTTCAATTGACCTGAAATTTTAACCATGAATAGTAAAGACCCATATCTACAAGTCTTATGAAGACACCAAAGCCCAGAAATGACCATAAGTAAGTCAAACAGCTTGCAAAAATTCGGGTCCAAAAACTGGCCGAACCTAAAGTGACCTAAAGTGACCAATTTTGGTGCAATTTGACCAGCAATAGTAAAATGACCATAACTTGGTCTACATAACTCAGAATGACCTGAAATTTTGCCCCGCGTGCAATAAGACATAGATCTACAAGTTTGTAGTTTTGACCGAAACCCGAAAATCGAGGGAACTAGGTGGTCCGGCTAGGTCAAACTAGTATCCCGGAATCCAGCAAATCGCAAGAAAATGCAGTATACACGGAAATGAATTTGATAACATGTACCAACCCTAAAAGACTATCGAATGTGACATATTAATGACATTAAAACCTAAAGTACCTAGAATGTACCAAGGGTCGACATAGTAGGTTGACTAAGTGAATAAATGAATTCAGTGAATTAATTATCAAGCATTATCGTTAGAGACAGTTTAAATGAGTACTGAAACACTTCAAATTGTGTTTCTCAGTTAGCAAAGACTCAGGGAGGGGAAGGAAACACTGAGTCAGAGCCAAGAGACAGTTATCAGAGGTTTGTGCACAACTAGTTTTCAACTGATTTTGCTCTAAATAATATTTCATATGATTAATTATATGTTATTGTTTTAAATTGTGTTTGTGCACAACTAGTTTTCAACTGATTTTGCTCTGAATAATATTTCATATGATTAATTGTATGTTATTGTTTTAAATTGTGTTTGTGCACAACTAGTTTTCAACTGATTTTGCTCTGAATAATATTTCATATGATTAATTGTATGTTATTGTTTTAAATTGTGTTTGTGCACAACTAGTTTTCAACTGATTTTGCTCTGAATAATATTTCATATGATTAATTGTATGTTATTGTTTTAAATTGTGTTTGTGCACAATAAGTATTTCTTTTGAACTTTTCAATTGAAATAAATTACGATTATTTATATGTTATTGTTTTATTGTTTTAAATTGTGTTTTGCACAATAATTTTGACTTCTCATTTTCTACTTAAAAATTAATTCAACATTATAGTCTTAAATTGTGTCCGTGCACAATACTTTTATATTCACTGCTTTTACTAGCAAATTTATGTAGAGAAATGAGTTATGAATAAGTTTTGATTACTTTGGTTTTGGGAATATTATTTGGAACTTATTGTATTGCCAACTTTGCAAATGGAAATTTTAAGATAAAATGTGATTTATGGTTTGTATGAAATATTGTGATTTGAAATTATTTTGATTCACAATTGGCATGGCACTGTTGATATATTCCTCCCTCTTTGACTTATCAGTCTGGGGTGAGTGTGATTATGTTCCTCCCTCTTTGACTTCCCAGTCTGAGGTGAGTGTGGATGAGTACTCATTATTCAGCTAGCTTCCTCCCTCATTGATTTCGATTATTGGGGTGAGTGTGTCTTGTCGTGGTGTACAACACGGCATGTGTGGAAAAATTGTGTCATGGCCTAAATTATGTTATCGATTAGCAACATTGTGTTACTCAGTTATTTGATCAAATTTGTGTTAGATGAATTTTGTAAATTGTGAAATGGAATTGTGAATAATTTGATTTGTGAACTGCCAATAAAAGATTTATATATCGCATTTCAAATTGTTATTGTGCACTACTGAGTAAATTTTACTCAGCGATAGCTTTTCATTGCTGTCGCAGGTAGACAGACTGACAGGGCAGCAGACTAGGATGCTAGTACTACATTGAGAGATCATCGGGTATATTGAGTATACCATATTCTGCATTTTATATTGTAATATATGTTCACTGTATGTATATAGTGTTCTTGGTTTTGAGCAGTTGTAAATTAAAATTGTACATTAAAGTTATAAAGTAAATTATGAGTTATTTTGACTTGTAAAAAAAATTGTATTATATTTCTTGTATCTCAGTCTTTGAAAAATTACTATGGATTTGAGTTGAGAAATATGTTGTGTTGAGAAACATGTTGGAGTTGAGATTTTGAAATATATATTGAAGTGTTTTTTACAAGTTTTTCTGAAGAACTGTTTTATCCAAAATATAGATGGCACTCTGCCAAAATTTTTATAGAAATTCCAAATAATTCAAATGTGTTAGTTCTATCACTTCAGTTCAAAAAGGTTTTTAACACCTGTAAATAGTGCTCACCACTGTAAAAGAAGTAAGAAAAGTTTTTAAAATCCCTTGTAGTGTATTTAATGGGTTATCAGTAGACGGAGTTGGTAATTCATTAGGTATACTACGGGATTATGTTATGCCTTACAGAGGGGTAGGGTGTGACAATATTTCTTTTTTTGAATCACTCCATTTGGAGTTTTATAGCTCAAGTTATGGTCATTTTACCATAACTAGCCGGATTGACCTGTACCTATAATTTTTGGGCAAATTGGTTCTACCAAATTTGGTAACCTACGTTTGGTTGACAATTTGACTAGGTTATGGTCAGAATTTGGATTTGTGTTCTTCATAAAAGTTGTAGGGCTATGTCTCAGCTTTCCGCTGGTAAACTTTCAGATCAATTGAACTTTTCTACACTGAGTTATGACCATTTGAACAAACACTGTTCATTTGGTCATTTTTCAGGGACAGCCTGTTGGTCACCCAGATTAGGGTAATTTTTAGGTCAACTTGGTTTGGTTTTCTGTGCAGGGTTTCTTCACAAAAGTTGTGCCATTATGTGTCTGTTTTCATGTCCAATTAGCCTTGCACTAATTAAACCTATACAACTCCATTTATAGCTAACCAAAACTACTGGACTCACAACTAGTCCTACAGGTCACTAAGGGCAGCATGCCTAAGTTCAACTCCATTATCCTTACTCGCTTCAATGCCTCCTCACACACATTCAAATGGTCACTAATTGACCATTACAATGTTAACATACCATTACATAAGCAAAACTCTAATTTTTTTCACAAACCCTAATTTCAAAATGTCCATTTCATGCTATCCATGCCATCCAACACACATAATTTCACATCTAACTCAAGTTATCTCATCACAAACCACTTTTAAACAATTCAAGTCATACAAATCAACAAATCTCATCCTTCTCCCATGGCTACAAATTTTCATACACACTTCAATATAATTGTTTTGTTCAATTTTATAATAAATTCTCATTTAATTTGTCTTCCTAACAAAGATTAAAAGATATGGAAGTGAGTATAGGCACTAACCTCAATTGCTAGCCCTTCCAAGTCTCCAAAACTTCTTTTTTCCTTCTTCTTTTTGCTACCTAGTGATGATCTATGGTGTGAGGATCAAATTTAGTGAAGAGCTTGAGTGGTTTTATGGTGAGATTAAGTGGGGTGTGAAGCTTGGGAAGCTTTTTAATGGAGGAATGGGTTAGGGTGTGGGAGACGTCTGGTTTGGTGAGGAAGAAGCAGAATTATTTTGTCAAGTTTTGGCCTTCCTTAACCCTTTTAATGAGTTTAATAAATTGTGATTAGTGGAGGAAATTTAAATGACATCATATGATGTCATAATTAGCATTTTCTTTCATTTTCTTTTCTTCTCTTCTCTACTCATTTCCAATTTAATTTTTTAGCAATATTTATTCACTTTTTATGTCATAATAATTATTTACTTAACTGGACAAGTCGGCCAAAAATCATCTCTGAAGACGAAATGACCAAAATGCCCTCTGTTTGGCTTAACAGACTAAAATTGTCTGTACCGATTAGAAAAAATTTTCTAAACCTTTTCTTGGCATTCTAATGCCATAGAAACCTCAATGACTCTTCTCTGGAGTCTTAAAAATTATTTTATAAATTTTCTCCTGGGTCTAGGGCTCCTAGTTGCGAGAACTGCAACTTCCCATGGGTTACCCATCGCTAGGGCACCGGTTCATTTAACTTGGTTGTATTTTATTTCTAAAATTTTTTCTAAATTTTTCTTATTAATATTTGAGTTAATTATGGTTTCTCACTTTAGTTTAAATATTTTTTCAGACGTTCTAGCTGTCCAGACCAGCACCGATCACCGGAATAGTAAAATATGTGGAATTACTATAAGGAGGGTGTTACAAATTGAGTATGAATTGATATGTAATATCCTCACTTTTGCTAGTCCGTATAGTCTACTGTTCCCATGACCAATGTCGGTCCAGACAGCTAAACCATCCAGAAAAATATTTAAACTAAAGTGAAAAACCATAATTAACTCAAATATTAATAAGAAAAATTTAGGAAAAATTTTAGAAATAAAATACAACCAAGTTAAATGAGCCGGTGCCCTAGCCATGGGTAACCTAATGAGAAGTTGCGGTTCTCGCAACTAGGAGCCCTAGACCAGGGGGAAAAATTATGAAATAATTTTTGGGACTCCAAAGAAGGGTCATTGAGGTTCTTGTGGCATTAGAATGCCAAGGAGATGCTTAGAAAAATTTTTCAATCGGTACAGACAATTTTGGCCCGTTAAGCCAAACGAAGGGCATTTTGGTCATTTCGTCTTCAGAGATGACTATTGGCCAACTTGTCCAGTTAAATAAATAATTTATATAAAATAAATTATGAACAAATGTTGTTAAAAATTTAATTGCAATTAAATAGACAAGAAAAGATGAGAAAATGAAAGAAAATGGACTTATGACATCATAATGATGTCATTAAGATTCTCCCAACCAACCCAATGTTGACACATGGCATAAGCTTACTTAAAAGAGACAAATGGGCTAGAAAATGAACAAAAAATCAGACTTCTTCTCCCTCTCTTCTTCCTTGTCGTGAACCTCCACCATAGTTACCCATTTGCAAGCTTTTCAAAGCTTGATTTTCCCTAGCTTCCACACCACAAAACCCTAACCTAGCAACACAAAAAAGTGTTCTTACAACTTGGAGATTCTTTTGGGAGCAAAAGGAAAAGGAAAGAAAGACATCTAGCAAGTGGAGAAATTTCACTCCCTAAAGATTAGTGACCTAACTTAATTTTTACTTTGCATACATGTTTAAGGACTTGAATGAGTGTAAATTTCAAAGGAAATTTGTTAAAAACCACTTGTATGCTATCCCTTATTTTAGGCAGCCATGGTTAGGGTTTGATTTTGATTAGTTTAATGAAGTTAAAAGGTTATTATGGCTGCCTTTAATGTGTATCTCATAAGTGAATTGATAAATGCAATGATAATGCATGGTTTTATAATGTTGAGTTAGGGTTTGAGATGGAAAAATGAGGCTTTGACCATGTGATGATAGAAGTAGGTTTTAATGGTCAATTAGTAACCATTTGGTATTTTTTGAATCAAAAATGAAGTGCATTGTGTAGTGGGATTGGAGCTTGGTGTGGCTGCCCTTGGTGACCTGCCGAATTGGACATGAGTCCAGGAGGTTTGGGCAGTAATAACTTGAATTATAGAGGTACAATTGGTGCAAGGCCAATTGGAAATGAAACTAGACACATAATGGCACAACTTTGGTGAAGAAATCATTCCCAGAAAACCAAACTAAGTTGACCAAAAGTTTGCCCTAATCTACGTGACCTGCAGTCTGCCTGGGCAAAATGACTAAATGAATAGTGTTTGGTCATTTGGCCATAACTCAGTGTAGAAAGGTCCAATTGAAATGAAATTTTACCAGAAACAAGCTGAGATATAGACCAACAACTTTCATGAAGAAACCTAACCCAAATTATGACCAGAACATATTCAAAAGTTGAGTTGCAATCACTGTTCCTAACACTATAGATTTGGTCAGTCTAGAAATTCTGGACAAAATTTCAATTCGGCTAGTTGTGGTTTTTAGGCCATAACTTGAGCTAAAAAACTCCAAATGGAGTGATTCAAAAAAAGAAATTCAACTAGACAAAATAAGGAACAACTTTTATGTTGATCACTTTGTCAAATTCCCATTGCAAAAATGACCAATGGAACAGTAAAACAAAGTATGAAAACTGAAAATTCTGCCCAATTAACATTAAGCTTAGAAATGGTATTGGCAACCAATACCAACAAATTTTGAATACAAAATGTGGTATGTTGGGAGTATTAGAACCAATGCACCTATTGTCTATGCAAAAGTCAACTTTTTAGTTGACTAATGAAATGAATAGTAACACAAAAACTTGAATTTCAAGAATTGTGAAATTTAAAAGTGTAATATGCTCTAGTACACCTAACAAGATTGGTTTGGATAGTTTGGCATGCTAATAGGGTTCTGTTAGCAATACTACATATGGCTTCATGCCATTCTATGTTTTATGGCTTCCCATGCCATTCTGTGACATAATACCCTTTGGCTATGTTATTTGAGTTGTTACACTCAGGTTTTAACCTTGATGATTATTACAGCTTATTAGTTGTTCTGTTGCACACCAGGAGACACAATATGACCGATGGTGTAATGGTCCGAGGTACTTAGTACCCAGTGCCCGTTTACCCATTTATCCAGTCCAGTCGTCTGGTATGGGTTCCTCGGGCTATGTTAATAAACCTTACCAAATTTTAATTGAATAATACTGCAAATAATATCAGAAATTAAGTCTACTCAAAAATGTAAATATACATTATGTATACTTTGTTTTATTTTATTTTATTTTATTTTATATTGTCACCACTAAGCAGAATTGCTTAGCGCGTCACTTTTGCCACGCCCAGGTACTGGAGACCTAGCTGGGGAGCCCAGCAGACATCAGACAGGGTGAGCCTTCAGAGCTGCATCCAGAGTCCAGAGTCACCTCACCTCTGCAGTGCATATGGTAGGACATTAGGATTTTGGGTAGCATTTTATATTTTGCATTTTGTATTAGCTTTGGGTTGTAACTATAAATTCTTGTAATTATGTAATGATGTAAATATATGAAATTTCATATTATTGGAATTTTCTGTATATTATGTTGAGAAATATTTATGAATGTGCTTCCAGTAATGAAGTGAAAAGAAAATTTTCTGAAAATAGTGTTGTGATTTGAGATTGAGATTTTGAGATTGACTTGAATGTGTATAATGGAGTTTGGATTTGGAAATTATATTGGAAGTGTTTTTAAACAGGTTCAGAAAAACTGTTTTTCCAATTTATAGCCGGCACTCTGCCGAATTTTCTATAAAATTTGCAGATAAATTCAAATTTATCAAAAAAATTGAAAATAAATGAATTAAATAGGATAAATTGTAATAGAAACATAAATTGGTGCTCCGGCACACTGAGTGGCATAACTTGCTCGGCTACACTGTAGACGGGTAAGGGGTGTCACATTTAGTGGTATCAGAGCATCGGTTTAGGTGTTTCTAGGCCTAGATAGAATGCATACCATTGCATTGCATTTGTAAGTGCTGAGCTGACACTGATGCAGATCTGTTTGTTTTCTTATTTTGAATAGAATATGGATCCTGCTTCGCAAAGAACAGTTGATGAAGAGGTGGAGAGTCGTGCTCCACCAAGAGCTGAATCTGGGGGCAGGGGAGAATCTGCTCCACCAGCAACTAAGGCACCTGCCCAACCTCAGTTTGCGCTATTTCAGTAAATGACCGAATTTTATTGGTAAATGATGGGGGCAATTCCACCACCACAACCACAGCCACAACCTCCACTAGCACCACAGAAGTCTCATCTAGAGAAACTGCGAAAGCATGGGGCTGTGGACTTCTTTGGGAATGTAACACCCCTATGTTCGGTAGTGCGTTCTACTGTTCTGGTGACCAGTGTTGTCTGGACAGCTAGGATGCCTAGAACTACACTTCGATATGAGTGAGGAGACATAAAATAATGAAATAAAAGAAAAGAAAATACACAAAAAATAAAGGAAAAATAATAGCAAAAAAATGTAACCAAGTTAAGCGAGCCGAGAACCCTAGCGATGGGTGATCGCACCGGGAAGTCACAGCGTGGACCGTTGACTAGCCCTGGACCGCGGGGAACCCTGGAAAATATTTTTAGGACTTAAATAGACCCCTATTGAAGTATAAATACCATTAGAAATATCAAATAAAAATTAAATAATTAGTACAAAGAAAAGTGAGAAATCGAAAAACGGACAAAACCTAGTGTTACCGAAAAATCGAGAATGTAACCCGAACAGGGGCATTGTGGTCTTTTAACACCCCGAGTTGTCTTTTGACCTAAATGTCCATTAAAAATACATGATATTACGCTTGGAAAATGTCATGAAAAATTAAATTAGTGGCACCTAATGTAAATAACAAAAATGAGAAGCTTAATGTGGGAAAATGAAAACTTGATTATTTAATTAATTAACTTATGGTGAGTAAAGCACTATGGGGTTAAATAAACATTAAGTGGACAGAAAGATCCAGTAACAAATCTGCAATTCATCTTCTTCAATTGAAAACGCATGAAAGCTCTCAAACCTCTCCCATGGCCGCCAACCTTCAAGCCATTACAACTTCATGATCAAGCCATCTTTTCCCACACTTGTCTTCATTAAAATTTATCCTCACCTTGCAAGGAAGAGTTTGATAGCAATTTTAAGAAGTTTTGGTGAGGCTTTGAAGAATTTCCAAAGTGGTAAGTTTGTGTTTTTTATTATTGTTTCATTAAAGTTTGTGAGGAGGTTATGGGTACTTGAATTGTGGAAAGAATTTTGAGGTTTGATGTTTAAAGGGAGAGCTGTATTTTTGGCAGCCATGGAAACTCCTTAAAGATAGTTTATTTTTGCTTGTAAATGGTAGATTAAAGGATTAATTAAATGTTTAGGTGTATAGGAAATTATTGGGTGATGTATACTTAGTATATGTGAATGTATATTTGAAATTTGAAGCTTGGAAATTAATGGAATGTAAATGCATGAATTAGCAGCCTGGTTTGGTGAACCATAAGGATGTTATTTCACGTTTGGATTATGGAATATTAATGTTGAATTGTGATAGTTGTTAGGGCAGCTTGGGTATATGTGTGATGGTGTAAGGTTAGGCATGTAAATGAGCATGAATAGGTGATTAAATTGTTGTAATTGAGTTTGACAAATTCTGCACTTTATGATGTATGTTGAATGTGATTGTAAGCTGCCAAAATGATCAACAATATGTGGTAAAATATGTTTAGGTTATGGTACAAACCAGAATGGGCATGAATGTGAAGTTTGGCAAGTGTTAAAGGTGACCTTTGATGAGTATGAACAAAATACAATAGGGTAGTTTGTGTTTTGGGCTTAGAACCTTAAGTGTGTGGCTCCAATTGGTATGAGACCAATTGGAGGTGAAACTAGGCACAAAATGTGCCAACTTTCATGAAGGAAGCTTGCAAAAATTCTGCTTGTAAGGTAGCTTGAAAAATGACCAAATCCGGATTAGTGCAATTAAGGCCTGAAAATTGACCAATTGGGCAGAAGTTAGTGTTTAGGCCATAAGTCACTCAAAACAGGTCCAGTTGACCTGAAATTTTGACCATGAATATTTAAAACCTATATATACAAGTCTTATGAAGACACCAAAGCCCAAAAATGACCATAAGCAAGTCAAACAGCTTGCATAAGTTTGGGTCCAAAAACTGGCCGAACCTAAAATGACCTAAAATGACCTAAAGTGATCAATTTTGATGCATTTTGACCAGCAATAGTAAAATGACCATAAATTGGTCTACATAACTCAGAATGACCAGAAATTTTTCCCCACGTGCAATAAGACATAGATCTACAAGTTTGTAATTTTGACCGAAACCCGAAAACAGAGAGAACTAGGTCGTCCGGCTAGGTCAAACTAGTATCCCGGAATCCAGCAATTTGCAAGAAAATGCAAGATACATGGAAATGAGTTTGGTAACATGTACCAACCCTAAAAGACTATTGAATGTGACATATTAGTAACATTAAAACCTAATTTACCTAGAATGCATCGAGGGTCGACATATTAGGTTGACTAAGCAAATAATAGAATTCAGTGAATTAATTATCAAGCATTATCGTTAGAGACAGTTTAAATGAGTACTGAAATACCTCAAATTGTGTTTCTCAGTTACCAAAGACTCAGGGAAAGGGAAGGAAACACTGAGTCAAGGCCAGGAGACAGTTATCAGAGGTTTGTGCACAATAGTTATTTCTTTTGAATTTTTTAATTGAAATAAATTATGACTATTTGTATATTATTGTTTTCAATTATGGAAATGTGTTTGAATGGATACTTATTGCTTGAAAAGCATTGTAAATGGTTTGAAACTGTGGAAAAATTAATTTAGTGTGATTTGTGAAAATTAAAGTTAATTATGAATTGTGTTGCCATTTTGTGAATGAAATTATAACTTTGGAAATTTATTAGATTCTTACGAATCATTTGAATAAAATATTTGGAATTAATTTTGTGTTCACACTTAGCATGACAGTATCACATCATTCCTTCTTCATTTATGGGGTTGTGATCGTTTATTTTCCTTCTCCATTTATGGGGTTGTGATCGTTTATTTTTCTCCCTCTCTGGTTTACCAGTTGAGGTGATCGGATGAGTACTCATTATATAGCTAGCTTCCTTCCTCATTGATTTCAATTAGTGGGGTTGTGATTGCTTTTTCGTGGTGTACAACGCGGCATTGATCGGAAATTTGTGTCATGGCTTAAGTTGTGTATGAATTGGCAACACTGTATTATTAAATTATTTGACTAAATTGTCTTATTATGAGCTTTGATAATTTGTGAAATGGAGTTTAAATTCTTATTGACATTCACTGTCTTTTGAATTTAACCATGTTTTGACTATTGAGATTTATTGTAATATTGTGAAATAGAGTTTAAATTCCTTATGACATTCATTGTCTTGAATTTAATTATGGTTTTACGTATCCATCATTTATATGATTTATGAATTGTGATTTAAAGTTGTATTTGGTTAATGTTGGGCCATAACTTGAGCTACAAAACTCTAAATGGAGTGATTCAAAAAAAGAAATTCAGCTAGACAAAATAAGGAACAACTTTCATGTTGATCACTTTGCCAAATTCCCACTACAAAAATGACCAATGGAACAGTAAAAACAAAGCATAAAAACTAAAAATTCTGCCCAATTAACATTAAGCTTATAAATAGTATTGGTGACCAATACCAATAAATTTTAAATGCAAAATATGGTATGTTGGGAGTATTAGAACCAATGCACCTATTGTCTATGCAAAAGTCAACTTTTTAGTTGACTAATGAAATGAATAGTAATACTAAAACTTGAATTTCAAGAATTGTGAAATTTAAAAGTGTAATATGCCCTAGTATACCTAACAAGATTGGTTTGGATAGCTTGGCATGCCAATAGGGTTCTGTTAGCAGTACTGCATATGGCTTCATGTCATTTTGTGTTTCATGGCTTCCCATGCCATTCTGTGACATAATAGCCTTTGGCTATGTTATTTGAGTTGTTACACTCAGGTTTTAACCTTGATGATTATTACAGCTTATTAGCTGTTCTGTTGCACACCGGGAGACACAATCTGACCGATGGTGTGATGGTCCGAGGTACTTAGTACCCAGTGCCAGTTTACCCATTTATCCAGTCCAGTCGTCTAGTATGGGTTCCTCGAGCAATGTTAATAAACCTTATCAAATTTTAATTGAATAATACTGCAAATAATATCAGAAATTAAGTCTACTAAAAAATGTAAACATACATTCTGCATACTTTATTTTATTTTATTTTATTTTATATTGTCACCACTAAGCAGAATTGCTTAGCACGTCGCTTTTGCCACGCGCAGGTACTGGAGACCTAGCTGGGGAGCCCAGCAGACATCAGACAGGGTGTGTAACACCCTCCCCGTAGCAACTCCATACATTCTACTGTTCCGGTGACCGGTGTCGGTCCGGACAGCTAGAACGTCCGAAAAAATATTTAAACTAAAGTCAGGAATTATAATTAACTCAAATATTAACAAGAAAAATTTAGTAAAAATTTTAGAAATAAAATACAACCAAGTTAAATGAGCCGGTGCCCTAGCGAGGGGTAACTCAGAGGGAAGTTGCGGTTCTCGCAACGAGGAGCCCTAGACCCGGGGGAAAAATTATAAAATAATTTTTGGGACTCCAGAGAAGGGTCATTGAGGTTCCTATGGCATTAGAATGCCAAGAAAATATTTAGAAAAATTTTTCAATCGGTACAGCTAATTTTGACCCGTTAAGCCAAACGGAGGGCATTTTGGTCATTTCGCCTTCAGAGGTGATTTTTGGCCAACTTGTCCAGTTAAGTAAATAATTATTATGATCTAAAATATGAATAAATATTAGTAAAAATTTAATTAGAAATGAGTTAAAGAAAGAAGAAAGAAAAATCAAATAAAAAGGCATTAATGACATAAGCTTGATGTAATTAGAACCCCTTAGCCAATCAAATTAAAGGAAGACATTTATAATACATAAATGGGCAGAAAAAGAAGACCATTTTAGAGAATTTTCTGCAGCTACTCTTCTTCCCCAATAAAACGTTTCATGCTTCTCTTTTCCCTTCTCCATTTTCATGCTTACAAAGCTTGAATCCACAACCTTTCTCACCTCAAAACCCTAAGTTATCTTCACTAAAACTTGTCCCCACATCCTAAGCAACCTCTAGGCAGCCAAAAGAAGAAGAAAGAAGGAGTTTGGGTAGCTTGAAAAATCTGCCACCTAAAGGTTAGTGCCTATTTATACTTAAATCTCTTTTAATTCATGTTAAAGACTTAAAGTGAGTAAGGTTTTGTAAATTAAATGAATGGAATCTATGTATATGGACCCTATGAATTTCGGCTGCCCTAAGGAAGGAACAAAGGTGGAGTGTTTTTGATGGTTTTAATGGACTTAGAATGAATTAGAGATTATGTTTAAGGTGTATATACACATAAATAATGAATGGAAGTGCTTAATTAGGTGTATGTGTGAATCATAAGGAAAACTAGGGTTTTGAGAAGTGAAAAATTGACTTGGCTTAGGAAATTGTTAGAGAACATCTTAATGGTCAATTAGTGACCATTTTAGGTGAGTTGACCATAAATTGGACTAAAATATGGCATGGCAAAGTGGAATGGTAGGCTGCCTAGGGACAAGACATAGTGGTGAGATTTGATCCACTTGGACTGCCATATCTTTGGCTGTGTTGGTCCAATTGGTGTTTGGCCAATTGGACAGGAAACTAGGCTTATAATGGCACATTTTTTCTGAAGAAACCATGCCCAAAAGACCAAAGCAAGAGGACCAAAACTTGGCCCCAATCCGGATACCACCAAACAGCCCCTGCAGAAATGACCAAATGAACAGTAACTGTTCATTTGGCCATAACTCACTGTAGATATGGTCAATTGACCTGAAATTTTTACAGAAACAAGATAAGATATAGAAAAACAACTTTCATGAAGGACACCAATCTAAATTATGCCATTAACCTAATCAAATCATTGAGCAAAGTGAAGTTTACTGTACTGAGATTTCCAGAATTTTCATTTGAGCAGTAATGTTTGGATGGCTATAACTCTCACTAGAAAACTCGGATTTAGGCAATTCTTGAACCAATGAAAACCTTAGGCATAGTAGAACATTTCATATGAATAAAATTAGGCCAAATTATGAACTTAACTTGATCAAATTACTGACCAAAGTTGGACAAAAATCTGCCAAAACCCAAAAGTGCAGCATGAACAGTGCACGTGAACAGTAAACTTATTTTGGCCATAACTTGAGCTACAAAACTCCAAATGGAGTGATTCAAAAAAGAAAATTCAACTAGACAGAATAAGGAACAACTTTCATGTTTACCATTTCCTCAAATTCCCACTGTAAAAATAACAAATGGAACAGAAAAGATGAAGCACCAAATCTGAAAATTTTGTTCAATTAGCATTAAGCTTAGAAATGGTATTGGCAACCAATACCAACAAGTTTTAAATACAAAATGTGGTACGTTTGGGGTGTTAAAACCAATACACCTATTTTCTATCCAAAAGTCAACATTTTTGTTGACCAATGAGGTGAATAGTGACACCAAAACTAAAAATTGGCAATTTTGCCAAAATGACCTAAGCTTTGAGAAAGTGACCAAAACCAACAAGTTTTGAATACAAAATGTGGTATGTTGGGAGTACTAAAACCAATGTACCTATTGTTTATGCAAAAGTCAACATTTTAGTTGACTAATGAAATGAATAGTGACATGAAAACTTGAAATTCAAAAATTGTGAAACTTAAAAGTGCAAAATGCCCTAGTAGGCCTAATCTGATTGGCTTGGATAGATTGGCATGCCAATAGGGTATTGTTTTAGCAGTACTGCGAAAGGCTTTATGCCTGTATTCATGGCTTTATGCCCGTATTCATGGCTTTCATGCCCGTATTCATGGCTTTTATGCCCGATTATGTGATATCATGGCTTTTTAGCCATATTGACTGCATACATGGTTGACGTCCTGCGTCCCATGGTATGACGGCCCGAGGCACCGCGGTGTCCAGTGCCAACGACCCGTTATCCAGTCCAGTCGTCCAGTATAGGTTACTTGGGCATGGAAAAGTATAACTGTGATTGAACTAATTATTAAAGAAAATACGAAAATTAAGAATCAGGAATGATTACAAAAATACAAAGAAGCTCAAGATCATGAAGAAAATAATTAACGAAATGCATGAAGAAGTTAATATCATAAAACATGATTAGCCCTCGACTAAACAATAAGTTAGTAATTATTCATTTCTTATGAACACAATAGCAAGGAAATTATTATTTTTATTTGCATATTATATTTTCTTGTATTATTGGCACCACTAAACTTTATGCTTAGCGCGTCACTTTTGCAACGCGTAGGTACTGAAGATTTGGACAGAGGGCCCGGTATACCACAGATTGGGTAAAGCCATTCACAGTTCTGCATATCGTCCGTGTCACCTCAACTTCCACAGTGCATTGGTAGGACACTAGGTGTCATTTTGGTATTTTGTAACTAAATTTTCATTTTCTCATATGTAGTTAAACTTATGAAATGTATTTTGATGATCATGTAAATAATGAGAATTGTGTTTGTAAAGGGAAAAGAGAATGTTTATTTGTGATTTATACTTGATTATCACATGAGATGAATGATTGAGAAATGAATGGTGAAAAATGTTGAAATTTTGATATTGAAGTTTGAGAGTGATGAGATGATTGAATACGATCATAGGAAGTGTTTTTCATAGGTTCCAAAGAACTGTTTTCTCTATTTTTAGCCGGTACTCTTCCGGATTTTCTATAAAATTCTCGGAACCTCGAATAAATTATAATTTCGATAAATGGCTTAAATAAATTATATTTCACAAATTATATTCAAAAGCATGATATAAATTAATTAAGATAAAATAGAGTGCTCGGCACACTGAGTGGCATAACTTGCTCGGTTTCACTGTAGTCGGGTAAGGGGTGTCACATTTAGTGGTATCAGAGCACGGTTTAGGCGTTTCTGGGCCTAGATTGAGTCCATACCATGCATTGCATTTGTAAGAGTCGAGGTGACACTAATGCAGATCTTTTGTCTTTGTTATTTTGAATAGGATATGGACCCTACATCACAGAGTGCCATTGAGGAGGAAGTGGAGAGTCATGCTCCACCTACAGCAGCTGAGACTGGGGGTATGGGAGAACCTACTCTGCCAGCTCAAGCAGAGCCTGCTCAGCCTCCACAGGCCATGTTTCAGCAAATGGCCGATTTCTTCAGACAAATGGCTGGGGTAATGCCAGCAGCACCACCACCACCACCTCCACAACCGAAATCACATTTGGAAAAACTGAGGAAGTTTGGAGCAGTGGACTTCTATGGCAAGAGAGAAGATGATTCTGTTGCAGCCGAAAATTGGTTGAACAGAACAAGCAGAGTCTTAAAACAACTCCACTGCACTCCTGTACAAAACTTAGAGGCTGCCATATCCCTGTTGCAAGACGATGCATATGAGTGGTGGGATACTGTGTCCGGTGAAGTGCAGCCAGAAATAGTAACTTGGGACTTCTTTCTCTCAGAATTCAAGAAGAAATATGTGGGTACTGTATATCTAGAAGAGAGAAGAAGGGAATTCATTAACCTGAGGCAGAGACAGTTGTCAGTGGCTGAGTATGAGAAGGAATTCGTCAGATTGAGCCGTTATGGAAGGGAGATAGTCCCTAATGAAGCTGAAAGGTGCAAGAGATTCGAAGAGGGACTGAATGACAATATAAAGATTATGATCACTGCCTTGGGGATCACAGACTTCACCAAGTTAGTGGAAGCTGCATTAAAAGTGGAGAAAGTGAGAATAAATGAACAAAATAGGAAAGATAGGCAGCATAAGAGGGAATTTGGACCAGGACAGTCAAGTATACCAACTGATAGTAAGAAGTTTAAGGGTTCTAGTTCACAAGATCAGACACAGGGCCACAGAGGCCAGATTGGAATATCTATAGCTAGTTCCCCGGGCACAATAACAAGGGGATCAACCCTAATGCCTGAATGTATGCATTGTGGTAGAAGACATAGAGGGGAGTGCCGACTGTTAACTGGAGAGTGTTTCAAGTGTGGGGCTACGGATCATTTCATAAGAGATTGCCCTCAGAGGAGTGGTTCAATAGCTCCGGTACAAGTTGATAGACCTTCCCCTGTAGTTCAAAGGGGTAAAAGATCGGGTAGAGCAGAAATGGCTGACATTTCACAGAAGATTGTTTCTGAGACCGTTGAAAAGCCCGAAGTCAGGGTGGCACCATAAGTATATGCTATGGAAGCTCAGGAAGAGCCAAACCCAGACACTGATGAGGCGATACAAGGAAGTGAAGAAATAAGGAAGTAGTAACTCCCCGATTACTTAAGTCAGGTAAATTTCGAGGACGAAATTTAAATTAGAGGGGAAGAGTTGTAACACCCTCCCCGTAGCAACTCCGTACATTCTACTGTTCCAGTGACCGGTGTCGGTCCGGACAGCTAGAACGTCCGAAAAAATATTTAAACTAAAGTCAGGAATTATAATTAACTCAAATATTAACAAGAAAAATTTAGTAAAAATTTTAGAAATAAAATACAACCAAGTTAAATGAGCCGGTGCCCTAGCGAGGGGTAACTCAGAGGGAAGTTGCGGTTCTCGCAACGAGGAGCCCTAGACCCAGGGGAAAAATTATAAAATAATTTTTGGGACTCCAGAGAAGGGTCATTGAGGTTCCTATGGCATTAGAATGCCAAGAAAATATTTAGAAAAAAATTTTAATCGGTACAGCCAATTTTGACCCGTTAAGCCAAACGGAGGGCATTTTGGTCATTTCGCCTTCAAGTTGATTTTTGGCCGACTTGTCCAGTTAAGTAAATAATTATTATGATCTAAAATATGAATAAATATTAGTAAAAATTTAATTAGAAATGAGTTAAAGAAAGAAGAAAGAAAAATCAAATAAAAAGGCATTAATGACATAAGCTTGATGTAATTAGAACCCCTTAGCCAATCAAATTAAAGGAAGACATTTATAATACATAAATGGGCAGAAAAAGAAGACCATTTTAGAGAATTTTCTGCAGCTACTCTTCTTCCCCAATAAAACGTTTCATGCTTCTCTTTTCCCTTCTCCATTTTCATGCTTACAAAGCTTGAATCCACACCCTTTCTCACCTCAAAACCCTAAGTTATCTTCACTAAAACTTGTCCCCACATCCTAAGCAACCTCTAGGCAGCCAAAAGAAGAAGAAAGAAGGAGTTTAGGTAGCTTGAAAAATCTGCCACCTAAAGGTTAGTGCCTATTTACACTTAAATCTCTTTTAATTCATGTTAAAGACTTAAAGTGAGTAAGGTTTTGTAAATTAAATGAATGGAATCTATGTATATGGACCCTATGAATTTCGGCTGCCCTAAGGAAGGAACAAAGGTGGAGTGTTTTTGATGGTTTTAATGGACTTAGAATGAATTAGAGATTATGTTTAAGGTGTATATACACATAAATAATGAATGGAAGTGCTTAATTAGGTGTATGTGTGAATCATAAGGGAAAACTAGGGTTTTGAGAAGTGAAAAATTGACTTGGCTTAGGAAATTGTTAGAGAACATCTTAATGGTCAATTAGTGACCATTTTAGGTGAGTTGACCATAAATTGGACTAAAATATGGCATGGCAAAGTGGAATGGTAGGCTGCCTAGGGACAGCAGCATAGTGGCTGAGATTTCAGTCCACTTGGACTGCCATATCTTTGGCTGTGTTGGTCCAATTGGTGTTTGGCTAATTGGACATGAAACTAAGCTTATAATGGCACATTTTTGCTTAAGAAACCATGCCCAAAAGACCAAAGCAAGAGGACCAAAACTTGGCCCCAATCCGGATACCACAAAGCGACCCCTGCAGAAATGACCAAATGAACAGTAACTGTTCATTTGGCCATAACTCACTGTAGATATGGTCAATTGACCTGAAATTTTTACAGAAACAAGATAAGATATAGAAAAACAACTTTCATGAAGGACACCAATCTAAATTATGCCATTAAGCTAATCAAATCATTGAGCAAAGTGAAGTTTACTGTACTGAGATTTCCAGAATTTTCATTTGAGCAGTAATGTTTGGATTGCTATAACTCTCTCTAGAAAACTCGGATTTAGGCGATTCTTGAACCAATGAAAACTTAAGGCATAGTAGAACATTTCATATGAAGAAAGTTAGGCCAAATTATGAACTTAACTTGATCAAATTACTGACCAAAGTTGGACCAAAATCTGCCAAAACCCAAAAGTGCGGCATGAGCGATTGCACGTGAACAGTAAACTTATTTTGGCCATAACTTGAGCTAAAAAACTCCAAATGGAGTGATTCAAAAAAGGAAATTCAACTAGACAGAATAAGGAACAACTTTCATGTTTACCATTTCCTCAAATTCCCACTGTAGAAATAACAAATGGAACAGTAAAGATGAAGCACCAAATATGAAAATTTTGTTCAATTAGCATTAAGCTTAGAAATGGTATTGGCAACCAATACCAACAAGTTTTAAATACAAAATGTGGTACGTTTGGGGTGTTAAAACTAATACACCTATTTTCTATCCAAAAGTCAACATTTTTGTTGACCAATGAGGTGAATAGTGACACCAAAACTAAAAATTGGCAATTTTGCCAAAATGACCTAAGCTTTGAGAAAGTGACCAAAACCAACAAGTTTTGAATACAAAATGTAGTATGTTGGGAGTACTAAAACCAATGTACCTATTGTTTATGCAAAAGTCAACATTTTAGTTGACTAATGAAATGAATAGTGACATGAAAACTTGAAATTCAAAAATTGTGAAACTTAAAAGTGCAAAATGCCCTAGTAGGCCTAATGTGATTGGTTTGGATAGATTGGCATGCCAATAGGGTATTGTTTTAGCAGTACTGCGAAAAGCTTTATGCCTGTATTCATGGCTTTATGCCCGTATTCATGGCTTTTATGCCCGTATTCATGGCTTTTATGCCCGATTATGTGATATCATGGCTTTTTAGCCATATTGACTGCATACATGGTTGACGTCCTGCGTCCCATGGTATGACGGCCCGAGGCACTGCGGTGTCCAGTGCCAACTACCCGTTATCCAGTCCAGTCGTCCAGTATAGGTTACTTGGGCATGGAAAAGTATAACTGTGATTGAACTAATTATTAAAGAAAATACGAAAATTAAGAATCAGGAATGATTACAAAAATACAAAGAAGCTCAAGATCATGAAGAAAATAATTAACGAAATGCATGAAGAAGTTAATATCATAAAACATGATTAGCCCTCGACTAAACAATAAGTTAGTAATTATTCATTTCTTATGAATACAATAGCAAGGAAATTATTATTTTTATTTGCATATTATATTTTCTTGTATTATTGGCATCACTAAGCTTTATGCTTAGCGCGTCGCTTTTAACGCTGTAGTGCGATCAAGATTTGGACAGAGGGCCCGGTATACCACAGATTGGGTAAGGCCATTCACAGTTCTGCATATCGTCCGTGTCACCTCAACTTCCACAGTGCATTGGTAGGACACTAGGTGTCATTTTGGTATTTTGTAACTAAATTTTCATTTTCTCATATGTAGTTAAACTTATGAAATGTATTTTGATGATCATGTAAATAATGAGAATTGTGTTTGTAAAGGGAAAAGAGAATGTTTATTTGTGATTTATACTTGATTATCACATGAGATGAATGATTGAGAAATGAATGGTGAAAAATGTTGAGATTTTGATATTGAAGTTTGAGAGTGATGAGATGATTGAATACGATCATAGGAAGTGTTTTTCACAGGTTCCGAAGAACTGTTTTCTCTATTTTTAGCCAGTACTCTGCCGGATTTTCTATAAAATTCTCGGAACCTCAAATAAATTATAATTTCGATAAATGGCTTAAATAAATTCTATTTCACAAATTATATTCAAAAGCATGATATAAATTAATTAAGATAAAATAGAGTGCTCGGCACACTGAGTGGCATAACTTGCTCGGCTACACTGTAGTCGGGTAAGGGGTGTCACAGGGTGAGCCTTCAGAGCTGCATCCAAAGTTCAGAGTCACCTCACCTCTGCAGTGCATATGGTAGGACATTAGGATTTTGGGTAGCATTTTATATTTTGCATTTTGGATTAGCTTTGAGTTGTAACTATAAATTCTTGTAATTATGTAATGATGTAAATATATGAAATTTCATATTATTAGAATTTTCTGTATATTATGTTGAGAAATATTTATGAATGTGCTTCTAGCAATGAAGTAAAAAGAAAAATTTCTGAAAATAGTGTTGTGATTTGAGATTGAGATTTTGAGATTGACTTGAATGTGTATAATGGAGTTTGGATTTGGAAATTATATTGGAAGTGTTTTTAAACAGGTTCAGAAGAACTGTTTTTCTAATTTATAGCCGGCACTCTGCCGAATTTTCTATAAAATTTGCGGAAAAATTCAAATTTATCAAAAAATTGAAAATAAATGAATTAAATGGGATAAATTGTAATAGAAACATAAATTGGTGCTCCGGCACACTGAGTCGCATAACTTGTTCGGCTACACTGTAGACGGGTAAGGGGTGTCACAGGATATATATGCAAATGAGTTGCAATAATTGAATGTGTGATAAGATGATTATGAAAATAACTTATAAGATTTTATTGTAAAAATATTGTTGAAATTTTAAGCAGGTGAATAGTAAAAATACGCCAAATGGTAAAAGAAACAGGGGAAACTCTGCTGGTTTCTCTATAGAAAAATAATTAATATTAAAATATAATGAGAATAAAATTTTTAAAGGAATAAAATAAGATAAAATAGGGTACTCTGCCGAATGTAGCATACCTCGCTCGGCTACACTGTAGACGGGTAAGGGGTGTTACATTCTACTTCAGATTTAAATTCTTTAAACTTTTCAAAGAATTCATGTTTGTATTTTATCAAATATAAATACCTAAACCTTGATTTATCATCAGTAAAGGTAATAAAGTAATGAAAATCGCCTCTAGCCATTTCCTTAAATGGACTACATATATAACTATGTATTAGCTCCAAAATATTTTCAGCTCTTAGTCCTTGTCCAATAAAGGGTGATCTAGTCATTTTGCCTTGAAGATAGGATTCACAAGTTGAATTAGGTTTAGAACCCAATGAAATTAAAAATCCCTATTTTCTCCAGTTTTGCAATCCTATCTTCTGCAACATGTCCTAATCTTAAGTGCCAAATATATTTTGAACTTGAGTTGATTTTCACCATGGCATTGCATTCTTTTAGATTGCTTGCATTCATTTTGTGTTTATCATTATTATCCAAATAATAAAGACCATCATGCATATAACCTGTGCCAACATATTTATTTCCAAAATAAATATTACAAACATCATCTGTGAATTGAAAATCATAACCATTTCTAGTCAAACTAGATATAGAAATGATGTTCTTAAAAGCATCATGGCATCAAGCACATACAAAGTATTATTCAAACCCAAAACATGTCCACTCATGTAAAAAGATTTAGATCCTATGGCTAAAGCTTTAACAGTTGAGCCATCGCTAATCTGGAGTCTAACATCTCGAGAACGCAAGCTGCTACTGTTTGCTAGTTCCTGCATATCATAAGAAATGTGAGAACTGGCACCAGTATCTAAAACCTAAGCTGTAGATGAACTATGAGCATCATCAGCATCTAAATAACAAGATATAGACATACCTTCTGAAGGTGTATCCTTCTTGTTCTTCAGAGAAGCAAGATACTCTGGGCAATTCCTTTTCCAGTATCCATCCTTCTGGCAGTGGAAACACTTTCCTTTGCCTCCATCAGCTTTCGTCTTCCCTTTCTGTTTAGCTATCTTCTTGGAAGGACTAGGAATTTGAGGTTTCTTTTTCTTATTGCCCTTCTTCTTGTTGGACTTTCCAACAGAAGAAGATGCAATCAAAGCTACATCTTTTCCTTTATTGCTCGGCATATTCTTTTGGGCAATAACTAGCATGTTAAGTAAACTAGCCAATGTGTAATCCTGCTTAGTCATATGGAAATTTGTCACAAAATTCCCAAATGACTCAGGCAGGGACTGAAGGATCAAATCCGTTTGCAGTTGGAAATCCATGTGAAAGTCAAGATGTTCCATCTGCTCAATAAGCTGAATCATCTTGTGGACATGATCCCCAACATTCTGTCTCTCAGACATCCTTATGCGGAATAGTTGTCTAGATATCTCATACCTAGCATTTCTGCTATGCTCACTATACAACTCTTGCAGGTGAAGGAGGATCTCACTTGCATATTGCATATTTTCATGTTGCTTCTGTAACTCATTACTCATAGAAGCAAGCATGTAACACTTGGCTTTCATATCATGCTCCTTCCACTTGTCCAAAGTTTCATGTTCCTCTTGAGTGGCCTCTGGAGGTAGAGGACCAGGAACCTTTTAGTCTAGAACATATCCTATATGTTCAAGGTTCAGGACAAGTTTCAAATTTTTGAGCTAATCAGAAAGATTAGGTCCTGTCAACCTATTGTGATCAAGTATGCTCACAAGTATATTGGATGGTGGTGGTTGTTTTATGCTCATTATTATCAAAAGAATAACTGCAGAAAATAACCAGATTAATTTACAAATGTATCATGTAATTAACCAAAATGATTATGGTCTTTTAATCAAATTGGTCCTCCCACTAACTTAGCGAATCCTACACTTTCAAAGTAGGAAACAGAAATCCTAGTTGGATGGATTTCTAGTAGGTGATTGAATTCTTATAGTCTTATTAAGAGTAAGCTTCCATGGAGGTGTATAGTGAGAGAATTGGGAGAGGGAGTGGTGTTGGATACATGAGGAAGAAGAAATGAAAAATTGATTTTTAATTCTTTTGTTTTTATCCCCTCAATTGACTTAGTCAAAATTTAATTAAATGAAAATTAATTATGAGGTCATTGCTTAGGTCATTTGTGTGATGTCATAATTCAAAATTTCTTTTCTTTTCTTTTTTCTTTCTTTTTTCATAGTTCTTTATTTTAAATCTATGCTTCAAAATTTTAATTCCTTAGATTTTATTAGACAGTTAGGCAACGAGTCACTTCTAGGGGTGAATTGACCAAATTGCCCCTCGCTGGTTCAATCCAGTTTGCAAGTTATTTGGTATTTTTTCAGGATCTCTGACCTAATTATTTGACCTGTTTAACAAATCTTTTTCGTGATTTTCTCTTTTTTACTGTGTTCGCAATTGTCCTAAGGACCGCAGCGTCAAATTTTCCGGTTCGAAATTTGAGTTTAAACTGACCTCGTGGTCACTTCCCAGGGAGGTCACCCATTACTGTGACTCCTGGCTCATTTAACCTTTTATACTTCGTTTTTCTTCTTTATACTTAACTATTTGGAAATTACTAATTATTTGTATTCAAGGCTTATCTAGTTGTCTTAGATGTGATTCTAATCCCCTTAATTGTCCGAACCGACACCGGTCATTGGAACAATAAAATATACTAGGCTATGTAAATAGGGGTGCTACAATTTGGCCTTACCTTCTTTATAAGAAATGTTCTACTATGTTTCAGGTTTGCATTGGTTTAAGAATCACCTAATTTGGAGTTTTCTAGAGTGAGTTATGACAATTATAAGATTACTATTCACATGATCACTTTGTTAGGTCCAGATTTCCCTCATTCGGATTCAAGGCTCATTTAGGGTCGCTTATGGTCATTTTCTGGATAGGGTATCTTCATGAAAATTCTAGCTCTATGTCTTAAGTTTTATTTTCAATTAGTTTCATACTAATTGGAGTTGTGTAGCTCAACTTATGGGCCTCAAAGCATACTAGACTCAGTGTCTAGAATTTCAGCCCTAAAGTTCAATTTTCATTTCCTTCAATTACTTCCTCTAACCAATCTCAATTCACGTTTAATTCATCCCAAATGACCATAATTTAACATTAAACACATTAATGGCACTTCCTAACACAAAACCCCTAATTTTCCAAAACCCTAGTTTGCAATTTCCCCAATCCATACAATTCCATTAATTCCTTTCATCAACCTAATGTCAATTCACACTCTAGGAACTTCAAATGACTACAATTTGTCATTATAAATACTAATTACACCTCATACAATAAAAGTCCTAATTTTCCATGAACCCTATTTTTTTAACTTTTCAATATCATGCAAATCCCATGCAATTCCACAACCCCAAACATGTATACCACTTCTATTAAACTTGAATTCATTATCAATTTAACTAAAACACATCAAACCCTAAGTTTTCCCCAAGTTGGCCAAAAATTCTCCTCTCCATAAATGCATGATTCTCATACTTTCTCATATAATTTCATCACTATCTAACTTGATTCAAAGCTTGTATAACTAATTAAGCATGAAAGAAACTTACCTCTTGATGATTTTTCCCAACTTCCAATTTTCTTCCAATTCTCTTGTTCTTCTTGCTTCAATCCCTCAATCAAAGAGCACTTTGATGTTTTCTACTAGTTTAATGGAGAACCCATGGAAGAAAAGTAGGGAATCAAGGGTTGAGAGAGATTGCAAATGGTGGAAATGAAGAAAAGAGAGAGAGAGAGAGAGAGAGGATGGGGGGAAGGGTGGTGACACTATGGAGAAGAAGAGAGAAAATGATTTTTGGTTTTTAGTTAATTTTTGTCTTGTCTCTTATATATTTATCTCCAATTTTAGTTTATTTAAATTTTAAATTTTAATTGTGTTATAAATATAATTAAACTTAAATTTTTATTTTTTTCTTTTCTTTTTACATTTACACTTTACTTTTCCTCAATATTTCTTCATAATTCAATACATTATTTTTCATTTAATGACATTTTGGTCAAAAATCAATTCTTCAAGTGAATTGACCAAAATGCCCCTCATCGGGTTATAATCCATCTTTTTCATAATACTCGATGGGTCCTTAGGTCTTTGGTTTACTTGAATTTTTATTGGATCTATCTCAATAAATTTTTCCTTTGTTTTTGGTCCTCAAGGTAGCATTGAATAGTACTATTTACAGACAAAAAATAATACCATTCAAATCTCAGAGGTTCAGGATGTTACACATTGCATATTGCTGTTAGACTTAGGTTGCTTGATGACTAAGAACTACATTAGATAAAATTTGGTGAAAAAGCATCCTGTATCCATTGCATTAGCTTTCTGCCCCTTAAATTCACTACTGCATCTAGCATACATGAAAATCACATGGTTTTTATGTCTTGATACTTGCTTTCCAAGGTTG
Organism: Hevea brasiliensis; assembly: GCF_030052815.1. Lineage (NCBI taxonomy): Eukaryota > Viridiplantae > Streptophyta > Magnoliopsida > Malpighiales > Euphorbiaceae > Hevea > Hevea brasiliensis. The sequence goes on along the minus strand of NC_079502.1, from coordinate 62,516,746 downwards.
CAACCACTTGCACCCACTTTCACCACTTCTTGCACTTGGTAGCCACTTGCAACAATCTCATCTACTATTGTAACACCCTCACTGTAGCAATTCCATACATTCTACTGTTTCAATGACCGGTGTCGGTCCGGACAGCTAAAACGTCTGGAAAAATAATTAGACTAGAGTGAGGAGTCATAAATAACTCAAATATTAATGAGAAAAATTTAGAAAAAATTTTAGAAATAAAATACAACTAAGTTAAATGAGCCGGTGCACTAGCGATGGGTAACCTAGTGGGAAGTTACGGTTCTCGCAACTAGGAGCCCTAAACTCGGGGAAAAATTCATAAAATAATTTTTGGGACTCCAGAGAAGGGTCATTGAAGTTTCTATGGCATTAGAATGCCAAGAAAATGCTTAGAAAATTTTTTCAATCGGTACAGACAATTTTAGTCTGTTAAGCCAAACGAAGGGCATTTTGGTCATTTCGCCTTCAGAGGTGATTTTTGACCGACTTGTCCAGTTAAGTAAATAATTATTATGATCTAAAATATGAATAAATATTGTTAAAAATTGAATTGAAAATGAGTATAAAAGAAAAGAAAAGAAAAATGAAAGAAATTGGGAATTATGACATCACATGATGTCATTAACATGCCCCTACCCAATCACAATTTGACAAATTAAATAAAGAGATAAAAATGAGATAAAAACAAGCCCAAACAGCCATCTTCCTCATTTTTTCTTCTCATTGCCGGAAATCTCTCATCCCTCTCTTCCATGAAAACAAATTTTCTTCATCTCTCTTAATTTTCATTGATTTCCCTCCACAAAACCCTAGACCTCCTTCATTAAAACTTGTCTACACTACTTGGGAAGGTGTTTGGCTGCCAAGAAAACCAAAAAAAGTGAAGGAAATTGAAGGGAAAATTCTGTCCTCCTAAGGTTAGTGCTAACTCTTACATTTTTCTTTTTATTCCATGTTAGGAAGTTCAAGTGAATGAGAAATTGTTAAGAAATTGAATAAAACACTTTATGTAGGAGTATGTATGAATTGTGGCAGCCAAGAGAGGGTCAGGTTTTTGATGGTTTAATTGCAATTAAGTTTGTATATTAATGTCAATTAATGTATACATATGAATTGGAGTTTAATGGAGTTGAATCTTGAGTTTGTATGAGAATGAGATTTGATCAATTAGGGTTAGTATGCAAATTGGAGATATTGTGTTTGAATGGTTAATTGGATTTCTAATGGTCAATTAGTGACCATTTGATGAAGTTTGACCCTAAATTGGAAGTAATTGTGGCCTTGAAATTGAAAGTGGTATGCTGCCCCCATTGTGCCAGAATACTGGACTTGAGTCCAGTGTATTCCTAGGGTCATAACTTGAGCTATGCTACTCCAATTAGTTCAAGGCCAATTAGACATGAAACTAGACACATAATGGCACAACTTTGGTGAATAAACTATGCCCAGAAAACCAAACCAAGTGGACCAAAAGTTTGCCCTAATTCGGGTGACCTGCAGTCTGCCTGGGCAAAATGACCAAATGAACAGTGTTTGGTCATTTGGCCATAACTCAGTGGAGAAAGGTCCAATTGACCTGAAATTTTACCAGCAACAAGCTGAGATATAGACCAACAACTTTCATGAAGAACATAAATCCAAATTCTGATCATAACCTAGTTAAATTGCCAACCAAACTTAGGTCACCAAATCTGGCAGAACCAAATTGCCCAGAAATTCTGGGTACAGGTCACTCCGGCTAGTTATGGTAAAATGACCATAACTTGAGCTACAAAACTCCAAATGGAGTGATTCAAAAAAAGAAATTCAACTAGACAAAATAAGGAACAACTTTCATGTTGATCATTTTGCCAAATTCCCACTGCAAAAATGACCAATGGAACAGTAAAGACAAAGCATGAAAACTGAAAATTCTGCCCAATTAACATTAAGCTTGGAAATGGTATTAGCAACCAATACCAACAAATTTTGAATGCAAAATGTGGTATCTTGGAGAACTTAGGTTCAATAAATTTATTATGTATTAAAAAGTCAACAATTTGAGTGAATAGTAATGTGAATAGTAATACAAAGACACAAAGTATAATAACTAAATTGGTAGAGGAAATTATGGTATGAAATTTGGAATCCATGAAACATTCATGGATTATTTGGAATAGAAATAGTAATTCACCTAAATGGCTTAATGAACATTTAAGTTATGTGAGTATATAGTTAAGAATTATTTCCATTACTTGTAGGTCTAATAAAACATAAATAATACTACTTGAATATGAAATGACATTAACATAGATGGATTGTTGAGTATAAATGGGATGAGGTTTACATTAGGATTTATGTTTCCATTACAAATAAGATAATAACACCTTGTATGAGTTATGAATTCATATAAATATTATAATGAATAAATGAATCACATGAAAATATAAATGAAACATTAGTTTTCTTTATAAGAGAAAGGAAAAATGTTTTGAGTACAATGGTATATGAACACACCATTGTTGTGAATTGTGATTAATATGAATGATATAAGGAATGTATGAATATTATGATGAATGTATAAATTATGAAATTTATCATAAAATAATAAAGTCATAAAACACAATATATTAATATTTAATGATATTATGTGCCCTTGTATTGCCTAGACATGTGTGCCAGATTGGATAGTTTGGCATGCCAATAGGGTATTGTTTTAGCAGTACTGCGAAAGGCTTTATGCCCATATTCATGGCTTTATGCCCGTATTCATGGCTTTATGTCAACATTCATGGCTTTTATGCCCGATTATGTGTTATCATGGCTTTTTAGCCATACTGACTGCATACGTGGTTGACGTTCTGCGTCCCATGGTATGACGGCCCGAGGCATCGCGGTGTCCAGTGCCAACGACCCGTTATTCAGTTTAGTCAGCCTGTCATAGGTTACTTGGGCAGTGAAATTTATTGAAATAAGTTAAGAATATTAGTAATTAAAAATATTAGAAATTAAATAAATGAGTAAGATGACCTAAAATAAATTAGAATAGTTATTTATTAGAAAGAATCGAAATGAACTGGACCGATATTAAAATTTACTTATTATGAAATAATCTGAGACAATCTAGAAAGTATTGAGAAAATGCTAAAAGATTAGCAAAGAAAATTATAACTTACATAAATATTACAAATGTGGCTTACATAATAATATAAGCATAAATTTATTATTTTTAGATCTTTTTTTTTGTACATTATTACTGTACATTGGCAAAATAAACACTTCCAAAGAAGACTAAATTAGGATAAAACATATTAAATTTTAGAAACCGCATGTGAAGTATAAATAAATCTTAATTATCCGAATTTTATTTCTATCTTTATTTGTATATTATTTTCTTATTATATTATTGCACCACTAAGCAGCAATGCTTAGCGCGATGGAATTGTTTCCTTTTCGCAGGTACTGAAATTAGAACCCAATGGATGTTTGACTGGAAATTTTGGGAGTTCTGATCTGCAGAAGTGTCTGAAGTATTTAAGGTTGTCACCTCCTCAGCAATGCATGTAAATAGGGTCTATATAGATTATATTTTATATTTTGTATAAAATGCTTAGATATTGTATTGTAATGTATATTATGAACAGGTAATTAATAGGAATGCGATGTAAATTAATTAATTGGCTTTTTCATATGTAATTAATTTATATATCATGTAAATTATAAAATTTTGTAATTATTTTGTAAATTATATAAATTAAGGAAATTTAAAAATTTTGCTTATGTAATTTGAGAATGTTTACATATGAATTGAGTATGAATGGAAATGCATGGATGAGATTTGAAATATGAGAAAATTATGAGAATAATTGATGAGATAATTATGATTAGCATGGATAAGATTTTATTTTGAAAATATTATTGAATTTCAAACAAGTGAATATTGAAATACGCCAAATTATAATAAAATAGGGGAAACTCCGTTGGTTTCTCCATTGAAAAATAATTGATATTAAAAATATAACAAGATCAAATTATTAAAATAATAAAGTAAGATAAGATAGGGTACTCCGGCATCGAGTGTGATACACTTCGCTCGGCTACACTGTAGTCGGGTGAGGGGTGTTACAACTATCACTTGATTTTAAGAAACCAACATAGTGCTTTATGATCTTGTAACAATTTCCTTAATTCAGATGACTAACCTTTCATTCAGGTGACTACTTTTGCTATTTCTTACCCTAAAACAATTATTACATTTAGGGATAGCAAAAGTTTCCGAATCCGATTAATCTTTCATGACCCCGCTTCGACACCAATTTGTGTGGGGTGAGGATAAGAAGACTTTCTCCCCTCTCCGAGACCTTGTAACCAGCCTCACATAGTAATAAATTATTAATTTTTATTAAAAAATAATTTACTTTTATATATTTATATATTTAAATATTATAATTTTAATAAAATATATAAATATATTATTAAATAATGTATAAAACTTATATTTCTAATTATATTTTATTTTTTATAAATAAATTTATATTATATAATAATAAATTAAAAAAAAAAAAAAATTTCTTGCAAAAAATTCATTCTGCTCTGCACCCGGATGGGAAATGCCCTGCCTCGATCTCTTAACTCTTGTGAGATAGAGATGAAATGAGTGATTTCCGCCTCTGATTTCCCCTGTTGTTATTTTTAATTACAATCTAACTTGTAATTTCTTTATCAATCTAAATTATGGACTGAATCATTTTAATTAAATAATTTATTAAATTAATTAATTAATTTAAATTTAAAATATTTAAATTAATTTGTGATGCGAACAGAGTAGGACTTGGGAGGTGATAGTCAAAGTCGTTAATCAACAGCTTTACACGGTGATTTATGGTGGCTTCATTCGAGAACGTGCCCGAGCTAGTTGGACGGCGCACACACAACACGTACAAAATGGAAATGAGCAAAGCAAGCGTTTGGTCTAGATGAGTGAATGCCGTCGGACTCTGACCTACTATTATTCGAAAAATTGAAAATTCATCATGTGCACGCAACACAAAGCCAACTCAAACGGCTAAGGGTCAATTAGACTGACTTTTTATTGTTTATTTTTTTTTTAAAGTGACTTAACAAAGACTATTCTTCATTTCTTGGTCCGAAACTTTTCCGGACCCAGAAAAAACTGAAACCTTTTAAACCTGTATAATCATCAAAGAATCCTGAATTTACCTGTATAATCATTAAGAATCCAGCTTTGCAATTCTCTTTCTGAAGATTCTGTTCATAGGTAATCCTTTCTTCATCTCTCTCTCTCTCTCTCTCTCTCTCTCTCTCTCTCTCTTTACTGGATTTGGTACTTTGATACTTTTTTGTTGTTGGGTTTTGGATTGATAATTGTATTGATGGAATTTGCTGGTGAACAATTGAAGAACCGCAAACAATTTAAGTTATATCTAAGCTGTATATTCCTGAATCTTACAGGGAACTTTGACTCTGTTTAGTTCTTTTCTCTCTTAGCTGCAATTATGATATACCTAACATTTTAGGAGGATGAAGCTTGCAGCTCTTCTCATTCTTTAGTGGTCCATGCCCAACTGGGCGATGCAAGTTAAATTCCCATTGAAAATCCATGCTGGGGCCTGGGTGCCAAATGAATAAAATTTGGTTCCACTTTTATTTTGGAACTGTAGCTTGTATAAATCTCTGTACATGTGATCTTCATCTGATGGCCTCTCTGATGGAGGCTCAACATTGAACAAAAAATCCAGTTGGATGAATGGTGCACCCTTCTTTTGTTATGTTTGAACAATATATCATCATTAATTAGTAGTAATGCATTTCTTGATGAAATCACATACATAAGTATTAATTTTGTGTACTTGATATTGCTTCTTTATAAAATATATTTTATTTTGATGTAGGCACAGAATTCCTTGCAACTATGGGGAATGGAGAATCAAACTGTGATTATCCTCGTGATGATATTTTGCAGCAACCCTCTTCTTATACAGGAAGTTCAATGGATGATTACTATCAACAAAGGCAACAGCCACAAAGTCCACAACGGATCACTTCTCATGCAGGAAGTTCAATTGATCATTATTATGAGCACAGGCAGCAACCACAACAACCCGCTTCTTTTGCGGGAAGTTCAATGGATAACTATGAACAACAAATGAAGCATCCAACATACATAGCTGATAATTTCAATTCTCTTGATCAGGTATTGACTGTCATTCATGTACTGAATTGTGGAGATCTGGAAGATTATGGATATTGGAATTCTTTGCACTTAAGTTTTTTTAGCTACAGAGCTTCTTTTTTTCTCTTGTCCGCTTTTCTATTCTGAACTGATTCTCTTACTCATCCTGATAAATGGAAAAGCATATAAGGTGTCTCTTATGAAATTTATGGTTGCAGTGGTGTCATAAGGTTGTAAAGCACAAGCAGCACAAGATGAATGGAACAACTTTCAAACTGGACAATTATTTAACATAACTGATAAATGACAGCGTGACACAGCTTGTAGGGAGAGATTTGAAATTTTAATTCATTTCAAAGGTGTTATTAGTGTTTTTTTTCTCTTAAATGTGAAATATGTCAGAAATGTGAATGCTGATTTCTTATTTTACTCTAATGGTTAATGAAATATGTGAACTTTGGCGGTTTGATTGTTTTGACGGCAAACTCAAATAAGTCTATGTTTATGATTTTCATTGGTGATCTTACCCAATAAAACTTGTGGCTTCTAGCTTTCTAGTCAGCATTACATTGTGGTGGTATGTTATTGAGATTTCTTGGAAACAAGAATCTAATAGACTAATAGAGCTGATCTTAAGGGAACTAGTCTATAATCCTAAATGATTAACAATGAAATCATTTTCTCACATTGATGAGGTAACTTTGTTGATTTTCTCATCGAAGTTAAAGTAGAAAACAGATTAGATAAGGAGATGATTCTAAAGACTTCAATGAGGGAAAGAGCAACAAAAGGTCTTAAATTTTCAACAAAGCAGTTCTTTCTGTAAAACTCTTATTCAGCCCTGGGGTTCATTATGTTGAGCTTTTTTTTTAGGGATATTTTGTTGGAGATTAATTTAGCAGCTAAGGATTATATCTAGAATAAGGTTAAAAAGTTAAACCTTTGTATTCCTTCTTTTTTATTTTTTTCCCTCTTCTCAGTTTTCCTTAACAGTGAATGAAAAGCTGTACTAAGGTTAATACACACACACACACACACACACACACACACACACTAAGGATCATATCTAGAATAAGGTTAAAAAGTTCAACCTTTGTATTCCTTCTTTGTTATTTTTTTTCCTCTTCTCAGTTTTCCTTAACAGTGAACGACAAGCTGTACTAAGGTTAATATATTTATATATAAGTGTGTGTGTGTGTGTGTATTTTGGGTTGGGGGGAAGTTGGAAGGGAATCACCTAATCTTTATGTGCATTTTTATTATAAATCCGCTAAAGCTGATGAGTATAATATTCTATTGCATGTTTTTTCTTCTATTTACATGATGTCCTTGTACTTTTTGTACTTCTATTTCTCATCAATTTCCTCAAGTTGGGATCAATTGTGCTGCAAAGCTCAGAAAAGTGTCCCCATCTTGTTACTTTAACAAATATATCACCTACTTGATGCGCCTTCTGTTCGCCTATTCTCTAATGAAGTGATCTATCTTTTGTTCTTAGATCCTTTGTGAAAACCCAAGATTGTTTGCTGTATATGGCTAGATTATCAAACACATTCTTGTAGGTTATTGCATGAGAATCTCATATCTCGTAGAATAGAAAACCCAATAACAGCATCTTTGTTATGTATCCCCAGGTTATTTCTGCACTAAGAGAAGCTGGTCTTGAATCATCAAATTTAATACTTGGTATCGACTACACAAAGAGTAATGAGTGGACAGGTGATTCTTCTTTCTCTCCAAAACCTAATATAATTTGTGATTTTATGAACTTTAATGAGTGGAGGAAAAAATTTTCATTCCATTGAATATAGGCAGATATTCATTTCATCGTAGAAGCCTCCATGCAATTGGGAGCACACCAAACCCCTATGAACAAGCAATCTCTATCATTGGCGGTACTTTGTCACCCTTTGATGAAGATAATTTGATACCTTGTTTTGGATTTGGAGATGGTTAGTGAAACTTTATAGCTTCAATATATATAGTGAATATTTTTTTGGATTGGTTATCTGTTATCTGATTTTTTTTTTCCCATTTCTGTTCTGGTAGCATCAACACATGATAAATATGTATTCAGCTTTTATCCTGATCATCGACAATGCCATGGTTTTGAGGAAGCTCTTTCCCGATATAGAGAGATTGTTCCATACCTAAAGTTGTCAGGTTTTTGACAATCTTCACCTTTTATTTGTTTTCAAAGTTTGATTTACTTCTTTCCTGGAACTTCCTTTGCTGTAGAGTTTACAGATCTTTTCTTAGAGCTGATAATTCTAGTTTTAGGCTCGTCAGATGTGACTTCTTACAAATTTCTATTTGGAGATGAACAATTCCTTGGATATTAGAAGTCCACATAAAAGTGAGTCAGTACACCTCATTTTGATCGGGGAGGACATCTTTGTCAATGAACTAAAAAGACTTCTACATTGTTCTAGGGATTCATAGGAAACTTGATCTATTGCTATTCATATATGTGTTATGAGAAAAATCTTTGAGTTGGCTTTGGAGATGGGTTTAGAGGGAAAGACAAAATCCTCAAACTTCCTTTACCAGAATTTGTATTTTTAACACCTATTTTTTTGTCAAAATAATTTATGAGCTGGCTACGTTGTCACTTGTTTTTTATACACTTGTTCATCTTTCAATTCTTTGGTCAAATGCATTGCAATATACAGTAGCAGATCTAGAAAATTTTGTCAGTGGGGGAAGCTGCACACATCACATACATATATTTGTATGAATAAAAAAAATTAACATATGCATATAAATAAAATCAAGAATAAAACGGTTACTCTACACACTGAAGCAAAAAGAAGTAATTGAAATCTTATTAAATAAAAATTATTACATATGCATATAAATAAAAATTACAATAAATCACTAACTTTATGCAGTGGGGTGTAGAGAGAAGTAATTGAGTGGGGGCAAACTTATAAAAGCACAAACTCTACACAGGATTTTTAGAAGTCGTTGGTGGTAGTTGCCCCCCAATGCCTCCATGATCGACCCTTGGCAATGTAAATTTTGTCAAAAAGTTTTTTCTTAATGCAGTAAACTACTTTAAAAAAAATCCAGTAAATTGAATGATTATTACTTATTACATCTGATCCTTATTCAGTGTAGCTACTAGTTTGTGGAAACTTTCAAATAGATCTATATGTTGCATCCATTTTTTTTTTCTTCTATGGTTATGGCAAGTGCCTGTTAGTCATGCTTTGTACGACCTCTGACTTGAATTTTTTTTATGAAAGACCAGATTTGGTCAGAGAATTGATAATGACCATTCAAACCCATGCCTGTAGGTCCAACATCATTTGCTCCAATTATTGATGCAGCAATTGACATTGTAGAAAACAGCACTGGACAATATCATGTCCTTGTTATCATTGCTGATGGGCAGGTTCTTAAATGCTTTATATGTCCTCTTTGGAATCCTTTATTGAACTCATCTCAGCTTCCTTCATTTCATGATAGCTGCTGAAGTTTTCAACGTTTGTGTAGGTTACTAGGAGTCCTGATATTCCACCTGGGAGTTACAGTCCGCAAGAGCAAGCGACTGTGAAGTCCATTGTTGCTGCTAGGTAAAGTAATGCTTTCTGAATCTCAAGTTGTCATTTGTGCTTTTCTTACCTTCTTGATTCTTGGATATTTAACGAACAGCCAATATCCTCTGTCAATAATTTTGGTTGGAGTTGGGGATGGACCATGGGATGCAATGGAACAATTTGATGATAACATTCCTCAACGTGCATTTGATAACTTCCAGGTATATTGGACAAATCTGTAACTCTTGCACAACTAGTTGATGAAACATGTCCCCCCCCCCGCCCCCCCCCCCCCCAAAAAAAAAGGCAATATGACTGGGGGGAAATCCTGTGAACAATTCTGATTATAATAACCTTAGTTGGGATTAAGTGGGTAGAAATAGGAGCATATTTAGATGAATATTTTTGTTGGTGTGGTTTATATCCAATTTGTTTAAAACTGGCATTGAAACAATTCTATTCCACATAATGCAACCTTTGCTAAGTATTTTCCTATTCCAACATTTGAAAATTGATTGTCTTACATTATTAATTAAAATTGGTAGCATAAATTGTCACACCTTACCCCTCTGTAAGGCATAACATGATCTCGTAGAATACCTAATGAATTACCGAACTTCACCTACCGATAACTCATTAAGTACCCTACAAGAGATTTTAAAACAATTTTCTTATTTTTGTTAAGTGGTGAGCATTTTCTAATAGGTATTAAAACATTTAATTGAAATTAAAAACTAGTTAAAACTTTTGGCCCATTTTATTTTTTCGCAAATTTTTTAAAAATTTTGACAGAGTTCCGTCTGTATTTTGAGAAAACAGTTCTTCAAATACCTGAAATAAAAGCACTTCCAAAAATTTTTTCAACCACTACTTCAATTTCACAATCAAACTCAATCAATTTCAACAACGCTACAATCATTTCAATCAATTTCTCAAGTTCAAAATTTAATAATCCTCAAGGTACTGTCAATCAATTTTATACATTCATATTTCTTTAAAGATAAACAATTTATATATACATCATACAAAAATTTATATTAAGAAAATCCAAACTAAAATTTATTACAAACTTTACACAAGCTTTGTACAAACTGCTCAAGACTGAACTTACATGTCCATACATTTATGTGCAATACATATATCAAAAGAAATATTTACAGGCAAGGTATAAATTATACCCGATGACTTCAAGCTGATAAATCCTCAATCCTCAGCAGCTCAGTCTGCTGCTCCTCTAGTCTCTATATCTGCGACAGCAATAAAAGCTATCGCTGAGTACTAGGACTCAGTGGTGCACAACATACTAAAATAATCTTTATGCAGAAATAAAATCACATTTATTCAAAATTTGCACTGAGCATACGAGTTAAACACAAAACATAATTTATGAGATTTTAATCCCAAACAAATTCATTTTGAAGTATCAAATCACATTTCATAAAACCCACAGTTAGTTCATGCCATTCGAAACAAATAGAATCTCAATAGCCAGAGGGTAAAGAGAAATCACTTCACAATGCTAGCTAGCTCAAATATATGGATATCCATTCACATCCTCTTCTACTGGCACACCTCAACACTTCTCCAGAGAAGGAATCAAAATTCGAAACTAATTACCCACACTAGCGTGCTAGTGAGGTGTTCAAATATATGGTCATGACACTGTGGTTTCAAAACTTATCTTAGCAATTTGCTAAACATTGTCATTTCAAATATACACAATAACTTTCACAATTTAAATCAAAACATCATAAATAAGGTCACAATAAACTTTCAACAATTCAAAGCAAAAGTAAAATGCATATTTCATTCACTTTATCAATGAATTTTAAAGCATAATAATGTTGTGCACAAACCTCAAGCGAGTCGCCTCTTGCCCTTGACTCGGTTCCTCGGGTTCTTTCCCGGTATTATTTTCAACTGAAACACACAATTTAACAGTGTTTCAGTACCATAACTTAGCAAAATCCAAAAATAAATTTAACTTCACTTTTACCTAGCTCTAACGTGTTAAACTCGCCGTTCTTAAAATTTTGTGTTTCGGGGTTACTATTCATTACACTATTCATTACACTATTCAAGTCAAATTGTTGACTTTCTAAGGCTTAATAGGTATGAGAATTTCAACTTCACCCACATACTACATTTTGGTCACTAAACTTGTTGGTTTTGGTCATTTTCTCAAAATTTAGGTCTTTTAGGCAAAATTGCCAAATTTTCAGTTTTGGTGTCCCTAGTTGCACTGTTCCATTGGTCATCTTTCTGTTGGAATTTGTCAAAACTTTCTTCATAGAAAATGTTCCTATTGTCTTAAGTTTATTTTCCTTTTTGAATCACTCCAATTGGAGTTTTGTAGCTCAAGTTATGTCCAAAATACAGTTACTGTTAATGCTGCAGATTTTAGTTCTGGGAGATTTATTGATCCAACTTCATTCAGCAATTTGATCAAGTTAAGTTCATAATTTGGTCTAATTTTCTTCATATGAAATGTTCTACTATGTCTTAGGTTTTCATCGGTTCAAGAATCGCTTAAATCGGAGTTTTCTAGAGAGAGTTATAGCCATTGAAACTTTACTGTTCATATGGTAAATCTGCAGTCCTGCAGATTCAGTGATCCAACTTTGCTCAGTAATTTTATTGGGTTAATGGCATAATTTGGGTTGATATTCTTCATGAAAGTTTTAGGTCTATATCCCATCTAACCACTGGTAAAGTTTCAGATCATTTTGACCTGTCTAGCTCAAGTTATGACCAAATGAACAAATCATTTGGTCAGTTTATACAGAGGCAGCCTGCAATTTTTCAACTTTGGTCAATTTGTTCACTAGGTTTTGGTCACTTTTTGGGCATGCTTCCTAAATGAAAATTGTGTCATTTAGTGTCTATTTTCATCCCCAATTGGTCACATACCAATTGGACTTGTAAAATTTCATTTTTGGTCCCTCAAAAGAAATAGCATGACCACACTTCCTCCGAATTTGGCTTTAATTCCAACACTTCTAACACACTTAATTAGGTCTCAAATGACCATTTTTTACTTCTCATTAGGTCAAAGACACCATTTACCACTTCTTCATATTTTTGGTCTCTAAACCCTAATGTCCAACACCCTAAGTTGCCAATTTCTTGCATTTAGTTACTTTCAAACTCTTTAATCATAACCACTCATTAATTCAAGGTTTATATACCCATTCAAGTAAATCAAACCATGCAAATCACCCTCCCTCTCATGCTTGCCGAAATTTCAGTTTAGTCCCTCAACAAATTTTTCTTTTCATTTTAAGTTTATTTCTATGTTCTTGATGCTACACATACACTAATTAAACTAAAAATTTGAAGTTTGCATTACTAACCTTAGGTGAAGTCTTTGATCCTCACTTGCTCTAAATTTTCTTCAATTCTTTGATGACAAATCTTCCTCTCAAGTGACTACATCAAGTTTTTGTGAAGCAAGTATGGAAGAAGTTGAGATTTAGTGAGGGTTTCAAAGTTTGAGTGTAAGCTTTAATGGAGTTAGCAATGGTGAGGGAGAGAGAGATGGGAGGCGGCAAGGGATAAGAAGAAGAAGGCTTTTTGATTTTTTTTTCTTTTCTTTTCTTTTGTCTTTTTATGTCTTAGGAAGACCCAAAAATCCAATTAATTAAATTCACAAATTCTTATTTTTATGGCATCATGCATGATGTCATGCATGATGTCATCACCTTTTTAACTTTTTCATTTTCTCTTTTTTTTTTTATTAGTTCTTTAATTTAATTCTCGATTCTGAAATTTTCTTTTCTCTGATTTTATTTAACAGTTAGGTCAAGAGTCAGCTCTTGGGGTCAATTAACCAAATTGCCCCTCGCCGGTTCATCCCGGTTTGCAAATAATTCAATATTTCTTCCGGCTCCCTGACCTAATTATTTGATTGGCTTAACAGTTTTTTTTCGTGATTTTCTCTTTTCCACTGTGTTCGTAATAGTCCTAAGGACCGCAGTGTCACATTTTACTGTTCGAAATTTGAGTTTAAAACGACTTCGCAGTCCTTCTTGAGACGGTCACCCATCACTGTGACTCTCGGCTCGTTTAACTTCTTATGTTCTGTTTTTCTTATTTATACTTAACTAATTGAACATTACTAATTATTTGTGTTCATAGCTTATCTAGTTGTCTTAAGTGTGGTTCTAATCCCCTTAATTGTCCGGACCGACACCGTGAAATATACCAGGCTATACAAATAGGGTGTTACATAAATTCTGATTACCTCCTTGTTTTTCACTTGTGCAGTTTGTCAACTTTACAAAAATCATGTCTGAGAACACACAAACATCAAAGAAAGAAACAGCCTTTGCACTTGCTGCCCTTATGGAAATTCCATTCCAGTACAGAGCCACTCAAAGGCTTAATTACATGAAGTAAGCACAAGTGCATTTTCTAGTTAATATTTAATATTTCATTAATTCTTGGAGTTGGAAAATGTAAACAAAATTTTCCTTGTGCAGTAGAGAATCAAGTTTAGCACAGGCGAGGCCTCATCCTCGTACAAGGCCTCTTCCTCCTCCACGTGAAGTGGTTGATCATGATAATGCTGTTAAATCAATCCCAATCATAAAAAATTTTGATGCAGTTGAACCAACAGCTCCAGTAGAACCGGTATTATATTTTCCATTTCTCCTAATTTTATTTCATGTTGAAATAATCAGTGGTTTTGAGTTAACTATTTCTTTTATTTAAGGTGTGTCCCATTTGCTTGACAAACCCAAAAGACATGGCCTTTGGATGCGGTCATATGGTAAATCACTTTGATCATATTATTCATCTAAATTCAATCTAAAAATGCAGTGGTGTTTGGAATAATTCTGATGAATTTCATACTGAACTTACTGAACTCATACACAACCTTTTTCCTGCTAGAGAAATAAGCATAATTAGGTTCATAGAACGGCCATGATCATAAGAAATATAGCATAGGGCAAAGTTGTGCAAGAGCAAAGAAAAAGTTCGAAGAAGCTGTGATACTTTATCAGGTAGCCTTCCCAGAAAAAAAAGGTGTGGGCAGAAAGGCAGAAAAGGGCAATCATGCTTGGTGACTGTGCCTCCCAGAATACTTATAATAAGCTTACTTCATTTTTAATAGTTTAATATATATATATATATATATATATATATATATATATATATATATATATATATATGTTGATTGCTTTATTCAACAATAACTACATCTTAAATAAGGAAATTTCTAATATTCACAAAATAGGAAGCAAATAAGCTTTTAAATTCTGATGAAAATAAATAATTCTCAACCCAAATGGGAAGATCGTAAACAGGAAACTCTAAAACACATAAATTGGAGAATTCAAAAGCAAAACCTAAACTATGGAAATTAAGAATCAAAATCAAAATATCTATTGAGTTTCATTTTCTTCTATTCCATTTCTCCCTAACTGGTTTGAGTTTTTATAATACTAAAGCATGAAAAATTGGAGTTAGAGACAATGTAGCTTTATCTTCCCTCTGTGGCAGTAAGATAAATGAAAAAATAGTATGAAATTCATTCTTTCTTTCAAAATCACCAAATTGGTTGGGACAAGTAAAGTTAGTCATCATTCTTTGATTTACTGGGAACAAGAAAATTCCCTATGTTTGCAATCTCAATTGGTTTTGCCATGCTGTCATTAGGTTTTCTATCTTCCTTTCTTAAGAATAATTTCTTACAATTCTAACATAGTACTTGACAAATTTATATACTTTATGCATCAAAATCAAATTTTGAGTACATTAAAGGTAAACCTTGATATTGAACAACATTTGTATTTATATCCTCACTTTTTCTAAAGTAAACTGAGTAGTCAACTTTTAAAGGTGTATATAATTTATTCCCTATTAAATTTTAGTCCTCAGATTTTAAGTAAAATAACATTTTAGTTTGTCACTTTTTATATGAAATAACAATTTAATTCTAGTCTTTGAACTTGTGGGGGATCAAAAGTTGGTCTCATTTGACAACTCAAGGATTAAATTGTTGTTTAAAGTAAAATCTTATGGACTAAAGTATGTGACATTTTAAAGGACAAAATCGTAATGAAAATTAAAAAAAAAAATTGAGACCATTTAGTTAATTAGAAAAAAAGAAAGCAGATTCAACCTTTTGCTGAATGTTAGGGAGCTTTTTTATAATTTATCCTAATATTTATTTTATGGATTCTTGTAAACCTAAACTAATTTTGTCAAATAAAAGTTAGGTTGAGACAAATATCGAAAGGAAAACTCAACAAGTGTATATTGAAAATCAAAACTGAATTATAGGATTGTGATTGTCATATTTTAAAGCATGGGATTGAACTTATAATTATCCAGTTTACAAATAAAATCAATGGTATGCTATAGCCACAAAAAAGCTCTGGTAATTAACTCGCATGGTTGGGTCTTCTTCTACTTTTAAGGTACAATAAGTGAGTGGGCCTCGAGTTCGAGTATCTCCATCTACCTATTATTAGATTATTCACCTTTATGGTGAGTAAGAGAGGTAGTCCATCAGTTGTACCTGGCCCATAGTGCCTTAATTGAATTGAAAAAAAAATTATTAAAACTCAAATAGTGAGACATTCATTGCATAATGAATATAGTGATGCAAAATTATAGAAAACGAAAATTATGAAATTGTAAAATCAATAAAATCAGAATCTAGATTGTGTATTCGTAATCGATCTTTCTTAATTTCCTTCCTTTTAGGACTGCAAAAAGTCAAGCATAGTCTTGGATTCTATATATATGCATAATTGTCATAAAATGTTGTGTACATAGGTTGATCTCAAGTGCTCTATGCATGCCTTGACAATCATAATTGTGATAAAAATAATACAGGGCTTTAGAGTACTTTTATGGGACATGTTGTGTTTACCCTTTTTCTTATTATTACCATTACTTTTTTGTGAAGACTTGCAAGTATTGTGCCGCAACCATTTCAATTTGTCCTTTGTGCCGAGAGCCTATATCGACACGCTTAAGAATTTTTACATGAGTCACAAGATGCTTCTGGTTGTTGATTATGGAAGAATAAAGAGAAGTGATATCATGGGAAGATGGCATTAGCTCATGAAACCATGTAATATTACAAGTTCATTAGGTTATCAAGGTATAGGTTTTTTTTTGTGGCAGAATGTCTTTAAGCCATAAATTGTATAGAAGTATGCTAGTGGGTTTTATTAAAATTTTTCAACAAATTTTTTATGATATATTTTGTACAAGTATCATCAAGATGCACCCATTGTGTTGGCATCAATGCCGAATAATTTGGGAAGTTTTAAGAGCTTTATGGTAAAATGCTTAATTTGGCTAGAGGGGGTATGTCTTTCGATGGTTATTTTTCTAGAAATGTTTGGAATTAAAATGTGACTAATATATTAGCGATTTTAAGATTTCCATATTGATATATAATTCATAAATTTGAAACTTCATTTGATATGTGAAATAGTTATAAAAAGATGAGATGGTAATTGCATTCTGGCATGTTATTATTATTATTATTATTATTATTATTATTATTATTATTGTTGTTGTTGTTGTTGTTGTTGCTGCTGCTGCTATTTGTATTTGCTATATCTAGATCTATTTAAGGTGAGGTTTCTTTCATAAAAACAAGAGAGATATTTGTTTACTATTTTTGACATATTTTGAGCCACAAATCTAATTATTTATTTGAGTTTTGCTGTATTATAAATTAGGCTTGTAGTGGTGCTAGAGTCTTCCTAAGAACTGTGATCAGTTGGAGTTAATTAATAATAATAATAATAATCCAGATCTCTCCATTGCCTAAATTTTATAGACAAGAAATTTAAAATTGTATATTTGACTTGCCTACTTTTCATACATACAAGAAATTATATATTTTATTAAATTTTTATGAAATTTTAAATAAAAATATATGAATTTTATTTATTTTAGGTGATTTCATTGTATATATTATTTTTTGGATTCATGACATATGGTGCTAGCAAGAATTTCTCCTAAGAAAAGAAAAGGGAATAAAGTAAAATTTAAGTAATATTACTATTTTACCCTTTATCCATTTAATTAAAATGAAACTTAAAATAGAGACAAAAAAAAAAAAAAGTAATTTACTTAAAAGTCTATTCAAATGGCTTTTTTCTTTTACCCTTATCTCCCCAATTTGGAGGGCATCACTGGATACTCCAGGGCATCAATAGTATTCTGCACATTCATTTAGCAAAACCTAAGCGTTAAATAATCAGGGCGATTTGCATTTATTTCAGTCAAATCAATTTTAATCCATTAAAATAATTCTTTTAATTTTAATTTTATTTAAAAAAAAAAATTTTTAATCTGTAATAACGTTTTCATATTGATTTATTTTTTTAATTAAAAAGCTATGATAAGGATATTCGAGCCCATACTTCATAGTGCACTTATTTACATAGACGATCCTTCTCTTCTCTAAAGATGTTACGGCCCATAGAACCATTCTCTCTACATTTCAACAATTGGTGGATTCCTATGAAATTATGTTATCAGAAAAGAAGAGCTCATTGACCCAAACTGATATCGACTTCCTTGGAATGAAGTTCAAAGATGGAAAATACAAACTGGGACCTCACCTTGCAGAAGAATTACTGATGAGCCCATTGACTGGACCCATCCCATGTGGCAAAATTCCCAGGACCCAATGGACACAGAGTCACGGGATGATTCCCAGGACCCAATGGACACAGAGTCACGGGATACCATTCAAAGTGCTGACCCACCATCTCCTGTACACCGACAGTGGCCAAAGGACTTTTTTGGAATCGACTCTGACGACTCCGACTTTGACACCCTCCCGGAACGTTACGAGACTCTGATACAACTTGAACTGAAAAGGATATCCTGTCCAGTCAGCGCACCAGATTCCCTCTTCTTTTCTGATAGCATAATTCCATAGGAATCCACTAATTGTTGAAATGTAGAGAGAAGCTGTTTGCACTCTTCTTGGGCTAGAGCCAAGTCTGTAGGGTTCATCCTGGGTGTGATGCTTTTGTCGGAAATTTGGGTTTTTCCACAAGGGGTGATAATGGTGAAAATATGCATGGGAATCAGCACAGGATCTCCAGACCCCTTCTCCCTCTGAAATTATTAATCTCACCTCTTCTCTTTCTTTCTCTTCCCCACTTCGAAGAACACTATCTTCCAGAGCACTGGTCCATTCTAGAGGCCTGAACATATTCTTTTGATAAAGATCTCCTGGAAGAAATGAGAGATCTTATAGATCTGGTTAGAGATCTAGATCGTCTGTAAATGTTATAGGGAGTGGATACTAATCCATAGGCTATTATTTGGATAGTCTCTTCTGAGAACTTGCTGGGATTTGATCATATATTAATTAATATTATTTTAAAATTTATTATTATTATTATTATTATTTTAAAATTTATTATTATTATTTCATATTGTTACAAAATAAAATAATATTATTGATAATAATTATTAATTAATTTAATCATAAAGATAAGTAAGGGAAAAAGAAGGAATAGAGGGTAAAAGGGTAATTTTATTTTTTCTAATATGGAACCATGCTATTTTAGGTTAGACCGACTTTTTTGAAATAAAATTAAAGTTAAGAGAGTTTATTTGAATAAATTAAAATTGAGTGATAGAAATAAAATAGTTGTATGATGATTTATACAATTTACCCAAATAGTTATGATAATTTTCTAAAAAATTGAAAGTTATGATAATTAAATGCGGACTATTGTAATCAAATTATATAGGCATTTAGAGTTAATATTCATTGCATTTTATTAGTATTTTGTTACTTTCATGTTTATTTTCGAACTTTTATGTTTATTTTCAAATGTTTTTAACTTTCTTTCAAATTATATGTTAAACTGGTATGATCTTTTGGTTTTTAGATTTTATCAAGTATGTTTCGATGATTCAGTAAGGCATAGATGAAATTGGAAAAAAGTTGGAGTATTAAAATGCAGTTTTGGGGTCATTTAAAATTACACTTCCAGTGTAATTGGAAACATAAAATTACATGGCCCATGTAACCTTCTAAGCTCCTGAAACTTCAAAAATTCAAGGTTCAGAGAGTTACACGGGTTACCCCATGTAACATTGTAGAGCCCCGTAAAATGACTTAGAGGCAGAATTTCCGTCTGACTTTCCTTCTTTCTCACTCGATCCGATAGGATTTATAAGGATTTTAAGACTCTGAAATAAGAGTTTTTATCCTATATATAAATATAATAAGTCAGGATTTAAGGGGGAATAACCAATATTACATTCAAGAAAGCACATTAACTTCACAAGAGGCAAATGAAGAAACAGATTTGTAAGGTTTTCAGAGAGTTTTTCAACTAAAATTCTAAAAGTTCAAGGATGCAATTCTCCATCTGGGTTCTTTCATTCTATTTCTTATCATGTCTTTTTTTTATTATTTTATAAACTTAATTTTAAAACTTACCATGTGTGAGTAGTTTCTTTATTCTATGATTAAGGATGTAGCATTTACAATCAGTTATGGATTTGATTCGATTTTATTTAATAAATTAAATATTTTATTATTTGATTCAATCTTTTGTGTTTTTTATACTTGCTTTGTGTTGAGCTTCGGTTAGTATTGATTTTAGATGTTAATTGGAAGATTAAAAGGTGATAATATTGGAATAACAGAATTTTGAATTTAGAATTCTTGATCTAGAAATAAACTGTAATTTTATGTGGATTTAACAATTAATTAAAGAAGTTTGACGAGTTTTCATTGATTTAATCACCACAAAGTAGGGTTTGAATTAATTAAAATGCATCTTAAGTGCCTTGAGAGAGAATTTAAGATAACTTAGGATTAATTTTCTTCAAAGTAATAATTTCTTATTTATTGAATGAATTGAATTAGATCTATAATTAATTGAAATGTGAATCTCTAACTCTAAAATGCTTTTATTAATTGATATTCATGTTTAATTAATTATTTTAAATTTTATTTCATTTAATTTATATTTAATTACTAGTTTTTTGCAATTTGATCGTTAAATAATTATAATTACTGTTTAGTTAAGTACTCAACACAATCCTCGTAAGAACAATAATCACCCATCACTTTATTACTTATAATGATTCATACACCTGCTGGATTTTGTACAACATTGACCATAGGTTCTGTATTTATTGGATAAGTTCAATTTAGCATTTTTAATTTTTTATCTAAATTAATCAAGAAGTTTTAATTTAAGCTCAATTTAGTCCAAAAATAAAAATTTACGTGCTAAATTTCTTGATTTAAATAAATAAAAATAAAAAATTCAGTTTTTTAATTTTGGGACTACATTTCTTGATTACTTGATTTAAGCCCAAAAATCAATAAGCTCAATTTTATGATTTTTGGACTAAATTGAATTTAAATTGAAATTTATTGATTAAATTAAAAAAAATGAAAATAAATTAAATTAAACTTTTTCAATAAAAACAGAGTATAATTAAGTTTTTAAGCCTTTTCAGAATCGGACAGACCGAACCATTGGCCAATTCGATTTGGTTAAGCTGAATTCACAACCGTTGGAAGGGAAGATGTTGATCTATATCATTTATCTACCTAATTAAACTATATATTGTGTGATGAATGATGTAAATAATATATTTTATTAATGTTAACTAGAATTATTTAATTGAGATAAAAAAAAGAAAAAAACAGAATTATTTAATTATTTTAATATATTTTATTATCTCCTTAGATCAAATTTTTTTATATTTATTAATGATAAAATTTTAATATTTCAAAATTTATTTTCTTATTGATATAAATAAATTTATTATTATACAAATTTTATTTTAAGTATTTCTTTTACTATAGTATTATTATTTAAATTTAAAATTTTAATTATAAATTCTAAATTATATTTTTGAAAAAATTGTATGTTAAAATTTAATTAATTTTATTTTCATGATTATTGACAAAAATATAGCAAACTATTGAGTGCGATAATTACATTCTTATTGAACAAAAAAAATACATAATTATTAAAAAATAATAATTTTATAATGTATATATATGTATATTTATTTAAAAGTTTATTAATTAAATCTTAGTTCGAATATAATCAATTTTTAATCTTTAATTCTTTTGATGGAAATTATATTTTAATCTATCATTTTTATTTGAAAAGTTTAGTAATATATTGATCTATAAAACTATTTTATCTAATATTTTAATTAAAAAAAAAATAAAATTAATTAAATTTTAGTATTAAAATTGAAGGAAAAACTTAAAATAATTGAAGGTATTATTAAAATTTTTTTTGGCAAAAGACAAAAGTTAATTTATATATTAAAACTTTTTTAAATTAATTAAAAATTTAAAAATGAGATAAGATATTTTTAAAGCTAAGAATATAACCAAACTTTTGTAATGAAAATTAAAGATTAAATTATGCGTTTAAATTTTTTTTTTATTTATAATTTTTACTGATTCAGCCACCGAATTAGTCTGAAACCCTTGATGCTGACTACTTCAACTGCAGACGTATCATTGGTTATCGAAGGACTACGCATTTTATTGGATGAACACTTTTTCTATTTGTTTGATCATGACTCGCATATTGAAGAACCACAGAGTTCTAGTTTGAGATTGATGCATCTGACATTATTTTCGAATTCCCTAAACCGCAACTGTCGGAGGCTATCTCAGCATATATAGTCCGTCTCGTTAAGTGGAAGACGAGACTAAATTAATAAAGGATAAATTATAATTTATTCTTTAACTTTAATAAAATTAAATATTTATTATCTTTTGTTAGAATTTTATTAAATTATATTAATTATAATAAAAATATCAAAATCTCTTATTTTTAATTTTAATATGAAAATGATTTAGTCATTAAAATTTTATTTTCTTAATAATTTAATTTTTGAGATTTTATTTTATTAATAATTTAATTTTTATATTTTTAAAATGTGTCATTAAATTAAAATTTTAAATTTAAATTATTAACATATGAATTAATTTTTTATGAATTAATTTTTTTAAGATTCTTAAAAATTTTGATTAATACAAAATTATCTATATATTTTACAAATTAATTTTTAAATATTATAAATAAGCTCTTATAATTTGTAAAATTCTACCTATGCCATTATTTTAGTAATATATATATATATATATATATATATATATATATATTATTTATCAACTTATAATATTTTCATATATTATTTTATATTGTTATTACAGAAAAAAAAAGAATATGGACATAATTTGCTATTTAAATTAAAATTTCAAGGACTAAATTGTTTTCATATTGAAAATAGAGTTAAAAATATTTTAGTATTTTTACTAAATTTATTAGAGAATTAACATAATTCTAGCAGTAGGGACTAATTTATAAGTTTATTAAAACGTCAAGAACTAAATTACTTGGTTTAAAACTATAAGGATTAATTTGCATGTTTTATCAAATCTCATAGACTAAATTACCAATAAAATAAAATTTCAAGGTCTAAATTGTTTTTAGACTCAAAATAAAATTAGCGCATTTTGATAATTTTTGCTATAATTAATAATAACTAAAATTCTAACTGTATGTAACATCCTCACTGTAGTCATTCTGTACATTCTACTGTTCTGTTGACCGGTGTCGGTCCGGACAGCTAGAACGTCTGAAAAAATATTTAGACTAGAGTGAGGAATCATAAATAACTCAAATATTAATAAGAAAAATTTTTAAAAAATTTTAGAAATAAAATACAACCAAGTTAAATGAGCTGGTGTCCTAGCGATGAGTAACCCAGTAGGAAGTTGCGGTTTTCGCAGCTAGAAGCCCTAAACCTAGGGAAAAATTCAGAAAATAATTTTTGAGACTCCAGAGAAGAGTCATTGAGGTTTCTATGGCATTAGAATGCCAAGAAAAGGCTGAAAAAAATTTTTAGATTGGTACAGACGATTTTGGTTCGATAAGCCAAACGGAGGGCATTTTGGTCATTTCGTCTTCAGAGATGATTTTTGGCCGACTTGTCCAGTTAAGTAAATAGTTATTATGACATAAAATATGAATAAATATTGCTACAAATTAAATTGAAATTGAGTAGAAAAAGAAAAGAAAAGAAAAGAAAATGAATTAAAATTATAATTTTAACATCATGCTTATGTCACTAAAGCACTCCCACCCAATCACATTGTAACACATGTTCATAAACTACTTAAAATGAGTAAATGGGCAAAAATTAAAGAAAAACAAATTAGTTTCATTTTCTTTCTTCAACTAGCCGATTCCCACTCCCTCTCCTTTTACCATTTTTATTCCAAACTTCTCACTAGAAATTGCTTGAAAAATCACTATAAAATCATAAGCTTTCTTCACAAAAGCTCCTCCTCACACCTTAAACCATCTCTAGGCAGCAATTAGAAGAAGAAATTAAGGAGATTTATAAGCTCAAGTTAGCTCCCAAAAGAGGTTAGTGCCTAATATTTCATCTCTCTCTTTAATTTTTTTGTTTAAGAATATGATTTAAGTTGAATTAGTAAGAAAAGAAATGAAAATTATGTGTGTATATATATATATATATATATATATATATATTTATATTTTAGCTGATCCCCGAAATCAATAGACCTTGAAATCGATCCCCAGCACCGAGCCTTCTTGTCATTCAATTCATTTCCGATCTCTCTTCCTTGGGATCAAACCAAAGTCAAGTCTCTTTGCCAACTAATCACATTTCCGATCTCTCTTTATAAGAAATCAAACCAGTACCAGGTCTCCATCCTTATCGATCTCTCAAATCAATTACCAAGTTTCCTGGCCAGTCAATCACACATCCGATCATTTGTCAAACGAAATTGAACTAACATTAGGTCTTCATGCCATCCGATCCCCCTTTCATAAATATTGTAGATAGTTGTTCAATAAAGTTAAGGTTTTAATCCGGCTTAATGGTGCTTCCGATCTTAAGTGTTCAGATCAGGTTTCCAATTTTAATAATCTAAAGTTCCGTTCAGTGTTTGTTCTCGGTTTAGGCTGATCTCATGCTTACAATGTTTTGTCGATCTCTCATTCATAGATTAATAATTGCATTCAAGTTATTGTAATATGTTCAGACAATCAGGCGCTTATGCAACTTAGATACTTTCCGATCTCATCCAGTCATGGAACAAAAAAGGAACTTCATTTCATTTCAAATTAAAATATATACAAGTCATTCGGCTGGAGGATCATCCCCAGCTTGTTCTACATTTTGTTCACCCCCTCTATCACCTTCAGCCTCCTCCTCGCTATCCTCTTTGTCTTGGGGAGCCAGGTCCACCATCCAGGAAAAGTCCTCCTCGGGATAACGCTTCCTGAACTCGGCCAAGAGATTCCCATGGGCGTTCACATAAGCGCCGGCCTCCCTTGTCACTGCCTCTTTTTCTTTTGCTTTGAGTTCCTCAGTGAGGCGAATGACATCAGCGGCTCAAAGCGCTCAAACCTCTTTAAGAACATGAGCTTGCTCGGCTAGTTTATCATCGTAGAATTTCATCCGCCCCTCAATTTCAGCTATGTAGTTTTGGGCGCATGAAAGTTGGGATCGGAGGGAAGTGGCTTCCTGACCCACCTTCTCTATCTCCTGCCTCAAGCGGTGAGCCTTTTCCCGGACGATATGTTGGTTCACCAAACTCTCCACACTCAGGCTCATAGTCTAGGTCAGGATATCATTGAGACTGTTCGGGGTTAGCCTATCCCGATCCTCCCGAAGGCAGATGGAGGCCCCCAAAACCTTAGCCAAACCCGGATTCTCCCGAACAGTTCGGTTCTTCTCTAGGGAATGGATCAGTACTTGAGTGCCGCGGAAGAGGGTCCTCGAGGTAGGTTGGGAAGGACCCCCTTCCGCACTCGAAGCAACTGGAGGAGGTGGTGGCGGCTCTTCTTGATGAGGAGGAGACCGAATCACTTCTACTTCAGGGATCGGCGGTGTCGAGGGTTGGGACGAGCCTCCCTGCATCTCTACTGAGTCATGCCTGGGCGTCTGAGAAGCCTCGGCTCGTTTCATCTCCCGCACCTTTCTGGAGACCTCTCTCTTTCGCTTTCGGCTCTCTTTGGAAGCCTCGCTACCCGCAATGCCTGCACAAAGAATAAGTCAGTGAGTTCGCTAAGGCCAAAAGGTCAGAGATATAAAAAGTACCGAGGCCAAGGTTAGAGAGCTGAAGTCCGCGTTCTTTGCCGGTAATCAGCTGCATTGTCCAATAATGCAGTTCGACCGTCACCGCATCTAAACAGGAAAATTTCTGAGTGGCCGCCTAATCTTTTAACTCCATCACCATTATGCCCTCTTCCCCTATTCAGGGTGATACGCTTCGGAAGTAATGGGCCCTGATGCAGCCAGCTTTGCGGGAAACCCTCAAAATCACTCGGAACCTTGGTCCTCAGAATAAAAAAGCGATTCTTCCAATTCTTCAGGGAGGAGGGCAGGTCGGTAAAAAGCCCACAATGTGGTTTTGCCTGAAAGAACCAGTATTCATCGTCCTTTCGATGAGTTAGCCTATGTAGCTCGGCGAACACCTTCGCTGTAGGACTGAGTCCCTTAGCTCGACAGAGACCTCTGAAGGCTACCAGGATCCGCCATGAGTTCGGGTGAACTTGAGCTATGCAGACTTGGTGGAATTTCAGAACTTCCTTGAAGAAGTCATCAAGAGGAAACTGCAGCCTGGCTTTTAATTGCTCTTCGTATACCATGATCATATCATTTTCCTCGAAGAAGTGATCAGCTCGAAGATTGCCATGACATCTGATAAGTTCGTATGAATCGGGCCGAAGGTTATATTCTTAGCTAAACAACTGCAGATCGGTTTCTTGAAGGATTGACTACAGCTCATCCACAGGAAGGCTTTCTCTCCCTGAAGAATGCATTTGCCTCGAGGGTTCCACTTGACCACGGGATGGAACGGAGGATGTTAGAGGTTCAGATCGCCCGCTTGGTCCGACCACCTCAACTTCATCAGACGACCATGAAACATGAACGGAAGGGGGGCTCGTCGCTCTCTGACCCTTGGCACTGCTCATTTTCAAAGAAAAGAGAGAAATTTAACTAAAGAAAAGATCAAAACCCTTACCGGAGTGTGATCGATGTCGGAAGAACTTGAAAAATCGAGAGAATTTTGGAATCACTCGTGAGATACTGAAAATGACATAAGGGGGCAACTGGCTGACCCATCCCTTATTTATACCCGTCTGGGCATTTAATGCTCACAGTGTCCCAAGCGGCCATTGGTTAGCGGGATTCGCCAGCTTTTTCTGACACGTCTCACGAATATTCCGAAAACTCCATAATTAAATGAGGGGGGGGATCGGCTAATTAAAGACCGGTAGATTAAGGTAGATGTTTTACAGATCAGTTAAGGGCTATTCAGTTGGGAATTGGATCGGATAAATATATCAGAGATCAGAAAATAACCAATGCAATAATAATAAAATGATAATTGTCAAAATAAAATTTCATTTCCAAAAAGGTCAAATTACATCATTTGGGCGATCTCTATAGATCGGATTACATTAGAGGTCAGATTACATCATTTGGGCGATCTCTAGAGATCGGTAGTACATCCTATCTAGTAAAGGCCTATGTCAAAGCCTAGTCTCGTGGCTGACTCAAAAGATGTGTTTGATCAGGAGATCGGCCATCGACATCGGATAGATATACAGCTCAGATGGGGGGACTATAACTCTTATGAGGATAAGAGAGGTCATCGTCAATGTTATCGCTCCGAACCGAGTCGCTGTCGGAACACCCAATGTGGTGAGAAGCCAAATGAACTTCGAAGGGCAGTCACCAATAATAGGAGGGAAATTAGCAGTCTTCTCGCTCGAAATCAGTTCGCCGATTATATCGATCGACCGACTCGAGATTGACACGATCGATATTCTCGATCTGGATTGGTAAATTAGTCCGGTTCTCTCACTGTCATCAAATATGGCCATAGTGATTTTCTGATTACCGGGGTAAAAAATTTTCAGTTGGTGAATAAGGTAAACAACCGAAAAAAGATCAAAAGCAGCTATCATGGCCAGGATTATTGCCGGAGCAGCTAGAACAGGAAAAGTGAGAAAGAAAGAGGAGAAAATGAAATGCAGAAGGATTTCCCATTGAAGGTATATATAGAGAAGGTCTGAGCATTTATTGCTAGCAGAAAACGAAGCGGACGCCTCGGAAACTGAAGGAATAAATGCCTTGACTGAATAAGCCCGGACAAAGGAGAAGACTCTGGAGCGGGAAAGATCAGAAAGGGACCCGGCATGAGAGATCAGAAAAGGATCATATTAGAAAGATCGAAAGGGAGGGGAGATCGGAAAGCAAAGAGAATAAGACAACTTCCAATAACTGTCGTCATAATCAGAGTTGAGGTAGTTAAAGCGTTGCAGAAGAGATCAAATCTCCATCGCACGCCTCATTTGCAGAATCGCCCACATTACTGACAGGTGCCAGAGTATGTCATGACAATCCTGTACATCTCAATCTCCACCATTGATCTTACTTGCAAGGACAAGGCTAGAGCCCTTGGATCAAAGAAGAAGGCGAAAAGACTGGCACTTTTTATTCCCAGCCCTCGGATCTCCCTTGACAAGAAAATTTTGAGCCGTCAGGTTAGAAAAGAGAAAGGACAAATATTCTAAAAAGGATCTCAGCCGTTCATTCTGATTCTCTTTAATTCCCAAGCATCAGATCATGTCCTTTAAAATCTAAACCTTTCATCTCCCTCAAAGAAAATCCTAACCCTTCATTGGGAGCACCCGGTCCCTATAAATACCTGCATGAAAACTGTTAAAAAAAAAAAATGAAGAAAAGGGTGGTGACTATAGTGGAGAGGCTCTGAAACTTAATTCAGTTTTGCTACTTTGCTATTTTTAAGCTTTCAAAAATAGGAAAAACTTCAGAAACCAGTTTTCTAAAGTATTTTCTTTGAAGAAGTATTGAATACTGAAACTCTCCATTTTCAGTTCGTTCATTACTTTGTGATACCCTTTCTTAGTTCCAGTTCTATTTTCATCACTTTTATATCCACTTTTATTTTCCGAGCTCAATCTCATTCATTGTCATTCCGGTTCGATTACATTCTAACTTGGTATTCTTCATTCTAAGGCGAACATTAGTCCCTAGATTATTAACACACAACTCTGCAACATTTGTGACTCCATAGTTAGTTCAATAGGTTCAACTTCCTACAGGTGAGTGTCTGAACCGTTGCCCTATTCAATGTTTGTCTCTATTTTCTTTTTTTTTTTTATGCTCGTAATTTTCGTTAAAGTTTGTCTTATTTTAGAAGGTCCCACGTAGGTGGTTATTCTCTTGAGTTTATCTTTTGATACATCAGTTCATGTTATTTATTTGTTCTTGGTCTTTTATTATCTCTTAATGTAGGTGTTCTGGTTACAGGTAGCATATAGGTAGTTTGATAAAATGTTGGTAACTGTATCTTAACACAAAAGTTTCTTTAAATAAAAGTTCAGATAATAAATCAGAGAAAATTATAAAGACGAGCCACTAGACTAGCTCAAGAAGGTGACTGGGTAAGGTGGGGAGTCGAAGTAAAATCGAATTTCAGACTAGCAAATGAAATAGAGCAAATATGGCTTGCCGAAAGGTACTGGTAAGGTGACCACATAGAAGATCGGTAAAATTAAGTCTGGTTTCCCCTATCTAGTCACAAGATACCGATGAGTTAAAAGAAGCTTAATCCGGGTTCCCAGTGTCTTCGGATGCCAGAACCCTTAGCCTAAGGTCCTTGTGCGATACGAACATAATTAAAGTTCAAGAGGTCGGGGGAGAGTTCTTACCTGATCCTCATCCAAACCAAATAAGAGATCGGAGGAGAGTTCTTATCCGAGATCCTTTATCAAAACTCTAAAATTGCATATTTAAAGAGATCGGAGGAGAGTTCTTATCCGATTCTCAATTAAGAGTTTTAATAAATATTTAAAGAGATCGGAGGAGAGTTCTTATCCGATTCTCAATTAAGAGTTTTAATAAATATTAAAGAGATCGGAGGAGAGTTCTTATCCGATTCTCAATTAAAAGTTTTAATAAATATTTAAAAAAGACCGGAGGAGAGTTCTTATCCGATCTTTAATCAAAATTTTTAATAATCATTTAAAGAGATCGGAAGAGAGTTCTTATCCGATTCTCAATGAAGAGTTTTAATAAATATTAAAAAAGATTGGAGAAGAGTTCTTATCCAATCTTCATTCAAAACTTTTAATAATCATTTAAAGAGATCGGAGGAGAGTTCTTATCCGATTCTCAACTAAAATTTTAATAAATATGTGGAGATCGGAGAAGAGTTCTTATCCGAGATCCATCATTCAAACTTTAAATAGAGTATCCCCAGAGATCGGAAAAGATTTTACCCAGATTTTCTCAAATTCAAACTAAGACAGCACAATACGCAAAGTAACCCCCTAAATAAAACTGATATGCAACACCAACTCACTAAGGGTCGTCTCATTTATTTATGTATCTGGGTAACCCGAATTAGTGAAAAATCAAATATTCCCTTTTGTCAAAGGGATTAACATCTTCATCCTAACCCCCATAACTATCGATTTTAATAAAAAGCGTAAGGTTAAATCTGCTCACGCTCATTGAGGGACGAGGGGGGGTGCCTAACACCTTCCCCACCCGTTTACGGACCCCGAACCTAGAATCTCTGTTTTTTAAGTGGTTTCATTTTAATTTATTTTCACAAATTGTTTTCTTTAATTTCCCTCAAAATTAAAGTGGCGACTCCTCACTCTTTTCCACTTCGGTGAGTGTTCGTCCAGGCGACTGCAAAATACCTTGCGATAGCTTGGCGACTCCACTGGGGAAATTAAACCTTCACCTTAACACCGGTTCAGAGGTCCAAAAGTAGATTTAATTTTATGCTCAAACCATAGTTAGGTAGGCTTAATTTACAAAATTCCATATGTTAATTATTGTTATTTTCGCTAATCGTTTTGCTTGTCTTGATTGTCTTATCACAGCACTCTCCGTCTAAAAAAAAAAAGGAAAAACTCCCCCATATTGGTAAGAGGTAAAGGTGTCCCTTCACACACTAAACACTCACACAATGTCCTCACACACTTCAGCTCTATACCCGGGCTTTCTTATCCCTTTTAGGAAATAGGAGGGAGTCATGTAGCGGTACCCATGGGTTTTACCCTGTTAGTATCCGTGAAGACTTCTGCTCAGATTGAAACTTGTTCTATTTACTATGATACCCATGGAACTCTCCCGTTAGTATCATGGTGATAAAATGGGGCTCTACTGTTTACAGTGGGGGCAATTTGGGAACCTATGGCTTTTAGAAATTTAGACCTTGAGCTAAACTATCACAATAGCTGGAAGCCATAGCAAACTACCTCATAAGATAGAACTATCCAGTTAGGTAGCACCTATCCGGTATCAGGACTCTCCTTATTTTAGGACAAAAGGGACATGCTTGCTCTCACCCTATTTTGTTAGTGTTTTCTTATGTTTTTATTTTTAAGGGTGTCGACACCATATTTTGGTCAATCCCTGAAATCAATAGACTTTGAAATCGATCCCCAGTGGAGTCGCCAAGCTGTCGCAAGGGTTTTGCGGTAGCCTGGACGAACCCTCACCGAAGTGGGAAGGAATGAGGAGTCGCCACTTTAATTTTGAGGGAAATTAAAGGAAACCATTTATGAGAACAAACTAATGTAAAACCACTTCGAAAATAGAGATTCTAGGTTCGGGGTCTGTATACGGGTGGGGAAGGTGTTAGGCACCCCACCTCGTCCCTCAATGAGGGTGAGCAAAAGTGTATCCTCCAGTAACTGACAATGAACTATGCTCCTTGTTCATTGAGACATTGAAGGCACCTTACTTCAATCTGATGGTCAGAAATACCTCCAACAGCTTCTCAGACATCATCCAAGCTGGTGAGAGGATAGAAGCTAATTTAAGGATGGGACGACTGCAGGAGTTGACTGAGAATCCTGCAAAGAAGACTGTCAGTTTTGGCAAGAAGAAAGAGGGTGATGTGCATTCCATCACCCGTCAGAACACCCAATCTTCATTACCCCCGAATAACTATCGGCCATATCCTCCCCCTCATGGCCAAACCATTGCAAACATTCCACCCCCTTTCCCAAATTATCTTCACTCACGCCCACAGTATCCACCACCGACAAACTACTAGCCCAGACCACCTCCTCCACCTACTCAACCCAAACCACCTCAAAATAATCCGAGACCACCAAGAAATCCTGATCCACCTCTTCCCCTGCCACTTAGCGAAATATACCGATACCTTATCGGTATAAACCAAATAGTGCCGATTCCCCTTGACCCAATTCAGCCGCCATACCCCAGGTGGTATGATGCCAGTGCCCGGTGTGAGTATCATGGAGGGGCACAGGGGCACTCGACCGACAATTGTGGGGCACTCAGAGGAAGAGTACACGCCCTAATTAGGAATGGGTGGTTGAAGATTGAAGGAAATGGTCCCTCCCCAATGTTACCTCAAACTCATTGCCCAATCATAATACGGGCAATGGCGTGAACATGATAGAGTCAGAAGGAGAAGGGTCGACACCAGAGGTAGATGAACTGATTCCTCACTTTGAGGAAATTTTTAGAATGGCAGTGAAGGAAGGTTACCTCCATCTTCAAGCACTAGAAACTGAAGATAAGGCGGGATGCCCTTATCATGGGACGGTAGCTAACCACGAATTGAAGAATTGTGAACAGTTTAAGCAAGAGGTTCAGAACTTACTGTCCCTCAAAGTCTTGAGATGTCAAACGAGGTCGAAGATGGAGGAGGGAGTAAACACAGCCCGATAAAATGCCTCTACCTCTAAACACAGAATCACCTTCTCAACCCTAGCATCATCACCACCAGTAACAATTATCCAAACCCCGCCTCAGCTCCCCGTCACAAACACCCATGCCATACCTTGGAACTATAATTTCCAAGTCTTCACCCAAGGAGCATCAAGCAGTACACCAGCTCCTAGCCTTGCCTCACCTTCAGTACCCCCTAAACCGTGCTTTGCTCCTCATGAGCACTTCAAGATGATTTATGATGGACCTTCTAGCGGTGCTACTCCCCAATCTAACCCTCAGCCAGTTACTGCCACAAAGTTCTCCCCACATGAGCAAGAAGTTGGGTTTATAACCCGAAGTGGGAGGTGTTACGGGAATGAGGAAAAGGAAAAGAAGAGAGGGAAAGTAAAAATGGGAGAGCCATGAGAAAATACAGAAGAGGAGGTTGAGAAAGTGGAGAGAAGAGAACCTGCCGGATCAAACGAAGAGGAGGAGCTGTTGCTTCAAATAATGAAGCGAAGTGAGTACGACGTTGTTGAACAGTTAAGAAAGACACCTGCTCAAATTTCACTATTGTCGCTGATTTTGAGCTCAAAGGTGCACCGTCAAGCCTTGCAGAAAATTCTAGATCAGGCCTTTGTGAACCCCGACATCACACCAGGGCAGTTTGAGAAGATAGTACGACAAATTCAGGCATCTAGTTTTGTCACTTTCTCAGAAGAAAAGATAGACCCTGCAGGCTTAATGCACACTAAGGCTCTGCATGTGACGGTGAAATGTAAAGGTTGCATAGTGGCTAAGGTCCTTATTGATAATGGATCCGTGCTCAACGTACTGCCTAATGCCACCTTGGCTAGGCTACCGGTTGATCGGTCAAACATAAGCCAAAGTGCTATGGTGGTAAGAGCTTTTGATGGTACAAGGAGGGAGGTGGTGGGAGATATAGATTTGCCATTCCAAATCGGCGCATGCATTTTCAACGTCACGTTCCAAGTGATGAACATTGAGCCCGAATATACTATGTTACTGGGGAGGCCTTGGATCCACTCGGCAAATGTTGTTCCTTCAACTTTGCACTAGAAGATTAAATACATTATGGACGGCAAAATCATCACTGTGAGAGGGGAGGAAGCCATATTGGTCACCAAGCCGCAATCACTTCCTTATGTAGAGGCAGCTGAGGAGTCGTTGGAAAGCTCTTTCCAGGCTCTTGAATTACAAGAAACCATCTCGAGAAATGAAGGGGCTACGGCTATAGTCGCCAAGGTGATGCTCAAGAGCGGTTATGAAAAGGGCAAGAGGTTAGGCGCCACATTGCAAGGGATTGTTGAACCTATACCAGCTATCCAGAAGGTTGGTCGTTGCGGCTTGGGTTATGAGGAAGACGCCCTCATGGATGGACGATTCTGGATGAGGAGTATACTTCGGGATCAAAGTTTGATCAGTTAATCGGGAAAATGAAAGTAGTCCCAAAAATCACAGAGGTCTTCACCAAGCCAATTATTGAAAACCCGGCGAAAATCGAAGAATCACCCGATGAACCATCCATTGATGTCATCCGTTTCGATTCCTTGTATAAAGCTCTAGTCTCGCCAATGGCTGAAGGGCAAGAACTAGACAACTGGACAGCAGAGGACATCCCTGTACTCAATTTTGAGTAAAGTACCTTTGGTTATCTACACTTGATCATTTTGTCCATGGTGGCAAGTGTAATACTGTAAATGGACCCTTTTCTTACGATATAAATATTAATGAATTAATAGCACATTTTATATCCAATTCTCTTTTTCTTTCCTTTTTGAAATCCATTCTTATAATATATTCCATTTTCATTTCTTCAGGACCATTCATCAATTAACACCTAATAATTCAATAGACTCAGAAATTCCTCTGGTTAATTTTGAAATCCCCATAACTGCCATTACTTCAAGTGATTCAGAGGTGGAACTCACAGAAGAAAGGGATGAAAGAGATGAACCTTCCCTAGTGCCTTGTGGGGACGAAACGCACACCGTAAACTTAGGCACGGAAGAAGTAAAAAGGGAACTTAAGGTTGTGGAGAGTGAAGAATTAGAAGATATGATCAGTTTGCTCAAAGAATTCCTAGACGTGTTTTCCTGGAGCTATGATGATATGATTGATTTGGACCCTCATATAGTGACGCACAAAATTCCCCTAATTCCGGGGACAATTCCGGTAAAGCAGAAATTAAGAAGAATGAATCCTGACACACTGCTCAAAGTTAGGGATGAGGTCAAGAAGCAATACGAGGCTGGGTTTCTGGAAGTGGTCAAATATCCCCAATGGATAGCTAACGTTGTCCTGGTAATGAAGAAGGACGGGAGAGTCCGGGTGTGTGTTGATTACAGGGATCTTAATAAAAGCAAGCTTGAAAGATGATTTCCCTCTCCCACATATAGATGTGTTAGTAGACAATGCTGCGGGATTGGACAGATGTTCGTGTATCTATGGGACATCTGGGTACAACAAAATCCCAATGGATGAGGAAGACAAGGAAAAAACTGCTTTTATCACTCAATGGGGGGTATTTTGTTAGCGGGTCATGCCTTTTGGGCTAAAGAATGCTGGCACCACCTACCAGCGTGCTCTAGTCACATTATTCCATGATATGATGCATAAAGAAGTGGAGGTATACGTGGATGATATGATCATCAAGTCCAGGGGAGGAGAAAGCCATGTGCTGGTGATGAGGAAAGTATTCGAGAGACTTAGGAAATATCAGTTGAAACTGAACCCTGCCAAATGCATATTCGGAGCTAGATCTGGGAAATTGTTGGGATTCATAGTGAGTGAGAAGGAAATAGAAGTTGATCCAGACAAAGTCCGAGCTATTCAAGAGATGCCATCCCCAAAAACAGAAAGGGAGGTGCGCAGTTTCTTGGGGAAGTTGAATTACATATCGAGATTTATTTTCAATCTCACCGCTAAAGCTGAGCCTATTGTTAGACTACTCCGAAAGAACAACACCACTCAATGGGATTCAGTCTGTCAAGAGACTTTCGAGAAAATCAAGCAGTACCTGTCAAACCCACCAGTATTGGTTCCGCCGGTGGCAGAAAGGCCGCTGATTCTGTATATGGCAGTCCAACAAAGCTCAATGGGATGTATTTTGGGGCAACATGATGATACCGGCCGAAAGGAGGGGGCTATTTATTACCTGAGCAAGAAATTCAATGATTGTGAGTCAAGGTACTCTTTCCTAGAGAAAACTTGCTGCGCGTTAGCCTGGACAGCAAATCGCCTCAAACACTACATGTTGAATCATAAGACATGGCTCATCTCCTGGATGGATCCTATTAAGTATGTATTCGAAAGCCCATTCGTGCCAGGGAGGATAGCCAAATGGCAGGTCATACTCTCCTAATATGACATTGTCTATATGACTCGGAAAGCAGTAAAAGGTAGCGTGATCGCTGATCTCCTAGCAGAAAACCCTATCCAGGATTATGAAGCTCTGGATTTTGAGTTCCCTGATGAGCATATTAACAAAGTAGACGGCGGAGAAAAAGAGCCAGCTGATGTATGGGAAATGTATTTACTGAGTCACAATTTGTCGATGAGTGGAATTGAGTGTATTGGTATCCCCGGATGGAAAACACTTCCCGATAGCTATCAAGTTAAGATTTGACTACACCAACAACGTCGCAGAATACGAAGCTTGTGTGATGGGTCTACAGGCTGCCATCGAAATGAAAGTCAGGAAGTTGGAGGTATATGGAGACTCAGCCCTGATCATTTATCAAGTCAAGGGAGAATGGCAAACTAAGGATCCGAAGTTAATCCCATATCAGAAGTACTTACTGGAGCTGATTAAGAAATTCAAAGAAATCTCTTTCACTCACCTTAGTCGAGACAAGAATCAATTTGCAGATGCCTTAGCCACCCTTGCTATTATGGCTCAAATGGAAGAAGGGCAGATGACTCAGGTATTAAAGATTAAAGCAAGGAGTGAGCTGGCATACTGCCTCATGATCGAAGAAGAACCTGATGGTAAACCTTGGTATCATGACATCCTGCTTTACATCAGAATCAGAGAATTCCCCTCAGGGGCGAGCAAAAACGAAAAGAGGATGATTCGGAGATTAGCATTGGGATACTTCCCCAGTGGAGAAATTCTATACAAAAGGAGCTCCAACAGCGAATTGTTGAGATGTGTGGATGAAAAAGAAGTGAAGAGGATCCTTTTCGAGACTCATGAGGGAAATTGTGCAACCCATGCCAATGGGCATATGATGGCTAAGCAAATCATGAGACGGGGATATTTTTGGACTACCATGGAAAAGGATTGCGTCGAGTACTTCCAAAAGTGCCATAAGTGTCAAATCTACACGGATCCGATAAATGTTCCGCCTCACCAATTGTTCAACCTCGTCTCACCATGGCCTTTTGCAATGTGGGGCATCGATGTGATTGGTCCCATCAACCCTAAGGCATCCAATGGGCATAGATTTATCCTAGTGACTATCGATTATTTTTCTAAATGGGTCAAAGCGACATCATATGCTCAGATTATGCAGAACACGTTCCTAAAATTCCTCAGAAATAATATCATCTGTCGGCATGGCCTCCCCAATGAAATCATCACTGACAACGCCAAGAATTTGAATGGTCCAAAGATTCAGAGATTGTATGATCAATACAAAATCCGACATCTCAATTCCTCACCATACCGTCCCTAGATGAATGGAGCAGTGGAAGCTGCAAACAAAAATCTCAAGAGAATAATCCGGAAAATGACAGTCACTTATAAGGATTGGCATGATATGCTTCCCTACGCCCTTCACGCATACCGGACTTCTGTAAGGACATCAACTGGGGCAACCCCATACTCACTGGTTTATGGGATGGAAGCTGTACTACCTATTGAGGTAGAAATTCCTTCTCTAAGAATTCTAAAAGAATCAGGGATTGATGAGTCGAAATGGATCCAGTCAAGGTTGGACCAATTAAATTTGCTAGATGAGAAAAGGCTAGCGGCGGCATGTCATTGGCAGTTATACCAAAGAAGAATGGCCAGGGCATTTAACAAAGGTGTTCGCCCACGTGAATTTCAACCAGGGGACCTAGTCCTGAAGAAGGTGCTTCCGAATCAAAACGATCCCCGGGGTAAATGGTCACCAACCTATGAGGGACCCTGTGTGGTTAAAAAAGCATTTTCTGGTAGGGCCTTGATCTTGACCCACATGGACGGTGAAGAATTTCCAAGACTTGTGAATGCCGACACCGTTAAAAGATACTATGCCTGAAAAAAGGAGAGTAAGGGTGAAAACCCGAAAGGGCGCTCCTAGCAAAATGTGCGAAAGAAGGCGAAAACCCCAAAAGGGCGCTTTCTGTAAAATGAGTGAGAGATGAAAACCCGAAAGGACGTCCTGAAAGAGCGAGCCTAAAAAAAAAAAAAAAAAATCTAGGGGTGAAAACCTGAAAGGGCATCCCAAGAACCAGAAAAGGGTGAAATAAGGAAGGGGGCATGGAACCAAGGATGGAAATAAACCGTCACGGCGTGAATCTTCGTTAACAGAGTACTTGAAATAATGGCAGTTAAGAGACTTCAAAGCTAACTATAAGGAATATGTGAGATCTATCCTTGTACCATTTTTTTTGAAACTGTACCTTTGTTTCTTAAACCCTTAATAAAGTCATCCTCTCACTTCAATCTATCTTCTTCACATTTTAATTTGTTTTTTTGTTTTATCTTTCTCATATACTCACACTCTAATGCTGTTTTCTCTGCGCTATTAATCTATTAAAGTTTTGCCATAAGATTAGGATTTGAATATTGATAACCTCATGTAATTTACTATGAGATTTGCAGGGAATGGCCCCCCCCCCCCCAAAAAAAAAAAAAAGAAAACTAGAAGTGAAAACTTGGAAGGGCGCTTCTAGTCAGATGGGCAAAAGGGAAAGTGAAAACCCACAAGGGCACTTTTCGCAAAATGAGGAAGTCAAGGGCAGAAGGGGAACTGTGGGAAGTAAGTAAGTAACCAAGGACAATGGGTTAAGTTTTGCAACTCGTCCTCCATTAATCGTCTATCTTCGCAATCCTGTTAAGTACACTTCATCATGGAGGAACTTCTCGTGTCGAGATTAGACTTGCTTTGTAAGTTGATTTTAATTTTTCAGCATTTAAATTTCCTGTTAATCAACCTCTGGTTCCTTGATCTAAGTTGATTTTAATTTTTCAGCATTTAAATTTCTTGTTAATCAACCTCTGGTTCCTTGATCTAAGTTGATTTTAATTTTCAAGCATTTTAAATTTCTTGTTAATCAACCTCTGGTTCCTTTATCTAAGTTGATTTTAATTTTTCAGCATTAAATTCCTGCTAATCAACCTCTGGTTCCTTGATCTAAGTTGATTTTAATTTTTCAGCATTTAAATTTCCTGTTAATCAACCTCTGGTTCCTTGATCTAAGTTGATTTTAATTTTCAAGCATTTTAAATTTCCTGTTAATCAACCTCTGGTTCCTTGATCTAAGTTGATTTTAATTTTTCAGCATTAAATTCCCTGTTTATCAATCTCTGGTTCCTTGATCTAAATTGACTTTAATTTTCCAACAATTTAAATTTCTTGTTATCAACCTCTGGTTCCTTGATCCAAGTTGATTTTAATTTTCTAGCATTTTAAATTCCTGTTACCAATCTCTAGGTCACTAACTTAAGTGGGCTTTAGTTTCCTAACCTTGATTTTGAGTCTCAACATTTCAATACCCAATCGCCCAAAATATGAGTCTGAATCTTTACATAATTCCTACACGGGAAAATTTTTCCCTTCAATAGAAATTATGTAAAGAGGGGCAGCTGTCGACACCATATTTTGGTCGATCCCTGAAATTAATAGACTTTGAAATCGATCCCCAACGCCAAGTAATTCGTTTCCGATTTCTCTTCATAGAGATCAAACCGATGCCAAGTCTCCATATCGCTCAAAGCCTCACCGATCTCTCAAACCAATTGTCAAATCTCCTGGCTAGTCAATCACATTTCCGATCTCTTGTCTAGCAAAACCAAACCAACGTCAGGTCTTCATACCACCAGTCTTATTACCGATCTCCCTTTTAAAAGTTTGGGGATAATCGTCTGATAAAGTTAAGGTTCCAATCCGGTTTAAGGATGATTCCGATCTTAAGTGTTTAGATCAAGTTTCCAATTTTAATCAAGTCCCATTTGGCATTTGCCGATCTCTTGCTTACAATGTTTTCCGACCTCTTACACTTAGATTAATAATCACCTTTAGCTGTGGTTCTAATATGTTCAGACAATCAAGTGCTTATGCAACTTAGATACTTTCCGATCTCATCCAAGCATTGAACAAAAAAAAGGAATTTCATTTCATTTCAAATATATACAAGTCATTCGGCTGGAGGATCACCTCTAGCCTGTTCTACATTTTGTTCACCCCCTCTATCACCTTCGGCCTCCTCCTCGCTATCCTCTTCATCCTGGGGAGCCAGGTCCACCATCCAGGAGAAGTCCTCCTCAGGATAACACTTCCTGAGCTCGGCCAAGAGATCCCTATAAGCGTTCACATAAGCACCGGCCTCCCTTGTCACTGTCTCTTCTTCTTTTGCTTTGAGCTCCTCAGTAAGGCGAGCGACTTCAGCAGCTCAGAGCGCCCGAACCTCTTTAAGAACATGAGCTTGCTCGGCCAGCTTATCCTCGTAGAATTTCATCCGCCCCTCAATTTCAGATATGTAGTTTTGAGCGGACGAAAGTTGAGATCAAAGGGAAGCAGCTTCCTGACCCACCTTCTCGACCTCCTGCCTCAAGCGGTGAGCCTTCTCCCGGACAATGTGTTGGTTCACTAACTCTCCACGCTCAGGCTCATAGTTTGGGTTAGGATATCATCGAGGTTGTTCGGGGTTAGCCTATCCTGATCCTCCCGAAGGCAGATGGAGGACCCCAAGACCTTAGCAAAGCTCGGATTCTCTCGAATCATGTGGTTCTTCTCCAGCGAGTGGATCAGGATTTGAGCGCCTCGGGAAAGGGTCCTCACAGGTGGTTGGGAAGGACCCTTTTCCACTCTTGAAGCAACCGGAGGAGGTGGTGGCGGCTCTTCTTGGCGAGGAGGGGACCGGACCACTTCTATGTCAGGGATCGGTGGTCTCGAGGGTTGAGACGAGCCTCCTTGCATTTCCCCGGGATCATGCCTAGGCGTCTAAAGGGCCTCGGCCCGCTTCATCTCCCGCACTTTTCAGGAGACCTCTCTTTTCCGCTTCTGGCTCTCCTTGGAAGCCTTGCCGCCCACCATACCTGCAAAAAGAAAAGGTCAGTGAGATCGCTAAGGCCCAAAGATTAGAGATATAGAAAGTACCAAGGCTAAGGTCAGAGAGCTGAAGCCCGCGTTCTTCACCAGTAATCAACTCCATTGTCCAATGATGCAGTTCGGGCGTCACTGCATCTAAACAAGAGAACTTATGTCGGGCCGTCTGATCTTTCAGTTCCATCACCATTAGGCCTTCTTCCCTATTCAGGGTGATGCGCTTCGGAATTAATGGGCCCTGATGCAGCCAGCTTCGTAGGAAACCCTCAAAGCCATTCGGAATTTTGCTCCTCAGAATAAAGAAGTGATTTTTCCAATTCTTCAGGGAGGAGGGCAGATCGGTAAAAAGCCCACAATGTGGCTTCGCCTGGAAGAACCAATACTCATCGTCCTTTCGATGAGTTAGCCTATGTAGTTCGGCGAACACCTTAGCTGTAGGACTGAGACCTTTGGCTCGGCAAAGGCCTCTGAAGGTTACTAGGATCCGCCATGAGTTCCGGTGAACTTGGGCTATGCACACTTAGTGAAATTTTAGAACTTCCTTGAAGAAGTCGTCGAGAGGGAATCGTAGCCCAGCTTTTAATTACTCTTCGTATACTATGATCATACCATTCTCTTTGAAGAAGTGATCGACTCGAAGATCGCCGTGACACTTAATGAGTTCATATGAATCGGGTTGAATGTTATACTCTTGGCTGAACGACTGCAGGTCGGTTTCTTGAAGGATTGATGGCAACTCATCCATGGGGAGGTTTTCTCTCCCTGAAGAATGTGTTTGTCTTGTGGGTGTTGCTTGACCACGGGCTGGAACGGAGGTCCTAGGAGGTTCAGGTCCCCCGCTCTGTCCGACCACTTCTACCTCATCTGACAACCATGAGATCTGAACGGAAGGGGGGCTTGCCGCTCTCTGACCCTCGACGCCGCTCATTTTCAAAAAAAGAGAAAATTTAAACTAAAGAAGGATCAAAACCCTTACCGGAGTGTGATCGGTGTCGGAAGAACTTGAAGAAAACGAGAGGATTTTGGAATCACTCGCGAGAGGCTGAAAATGACATAAGGAAGCAACTGGCTGACCCATCCCCTATTTATACCCGTCTGAGCATTTAATGCTCACGGTGTCCCAAGCGGCGCACCGGTTAGTGGGATTCGCTAGCTTTTTCTGACACGTCTCACGAATATTCTGGAAATTCCATAATTGAATAAGGAGAGATTAGCTGGTTAAAAGACAGGCAGATTAAGGTGGTTGTTTGGAATTACAGATCGGTTAAGGGCTATTCAGTTAAGAATCGGATCGGATGAACACATCAGAGATCGAAAAATAACCAATGCAATAATAATAAAATGATAATTGACAAAATAAGATTTTATTTCCAAAAGGTCAAATTACATCATTTGGGCGATCTCCAGAGATCGGGTTACATTAAAAGTCGAATTACATCATTTGGGCAATCTCAAGAGTTCGGGTTCCATTAAAAGTCGGATTACATCATTTGGGCGATCTCTAGAGATCGGCAGTACATCCCATCTAATAAAGACCTATGTCAAAGCCTAGTCTCGTGGCTGAATCAAAAGATGTGTTAGACCAGCCATCGATATTGGACAGATGTATAGCTCAGATGGGGGGATTATGACTCTCATGAGGATGAGAGAGGTCGTCATCAATGTTATCGCTCAGAACCGAGCCGCTGTCGGAACACCCAGTGTGATGAGAAGCCAAAAGAGATTCGAAGGGCGGTCACCAATAATAGGAGGGAAATTAACAGTCTTCTCGCCCGAAATCAGTTCGCAGATCATATCGGTCGACCGACTCGAGGTTGACATGATCGATATTCTCGATTTGGATCGGTGAATTAGTCCAGTTCTCTCACTGTCATCAAATATAGCCATAGTGATTTGATGGTCACCAGGGTTATAAATTTTCAGTTGATCAACAAGGCGAACGGCCAAAAATAAATCAAAAGCCGCCATCACAGCCGAAATTGTTGCCAGAGTAGCTAGAACAGGAAAAGTGAGAGAGAAAGAGAAAAATGAAATGCGGAAGGACTTCCGTCGAGGGTATATATAGAGAAGGTCTGAGCATTTATTGCTAGCAGAAAACGAAGCGGACGCCTCGGAAATCGAAGGAATAAATGCTTTGACTGAGCCGGACCAGATAAAGGAGAAACTGGAGTAGGAGAGATCAGAGGAGGGGGGCCCGGCACGAGAGATCGGAAAAGGATCGTGTTAGAAAGATCGGAAGGGAGGGGAGATCGAAAAGCAAGGAGAATAAGACAACTTCCAATAATTGTCGTCATAATCAGAGCCGAGGTAGTTAAAGCGTTGCAGACGAAATCTCCTTCGCACGCCACATTTGCAGAATCGCCCACATTGCTGACAGATGCCAGAGTATGTCATGATAGTCTTGTACATCTCAATCTCTACCATTGATCTTGCTTGTAAGGATAAGTCTGGAGCCCTTGGATCAAAGAAGAAGACGACAAGACGGCGCCTTTTATTCCTAGCCCTCGGATCACCCTTAACAAGGAAATTTTGGGCCGTCAGATTAGAAGAGAGAAAGGACAAATATTCTGAAAATGATCTTAGCCGTTCATTTTGATTCTCTTTGATTCTCAAACATCAGATCATGTCCTTTAAAATTCAAACCTTCCATCTCCTTCAAGGGGAATCCTGACCCTTCATTGGGAGCATACGTTCCCTATAAATACCTGCATGAAACTATTGATGAAGGGGGGAAAAAAGAAAAAGGGTGGTGATTATAGTGGAAAGGCTCTGAAAATTGATTCAGTTTTGCTACTCTGCTATTTTTAAGCTAGAAAGACTTTAGAAACCAGTTTTCTAAAGTATTTTCTTTGAAGAAGTATTGGACACTAAAACTCTTGATTTTCAGTTTGTTCATTGCTCTGCGATACCCTTTCTTAAGTTTCAATTCTGTTTTCACCACCTTTATATCCACTTTTATTTTCTGAAGCTCAATCTCATTCATTATCATTCCGGTTTGATTACATGCTAACTAGGCATTCGTCATTTCAAGGCAAGCATTAGTCTCCAGACTATTAGCCCAAAACTTTGCAACATTCGTGACTCCATAGTAGGTCGATTCTGCAAATGAAATAGAGCAAATGTTACCTGCCGAAAGGTATTGGTAAGGCAATCACATAGGAGGTCGGTAAAATTCAGTCTGGTGTCCCCTATCTAGTCACAAGGCACCAATGAGTTAAAAGAAGCCTTATTTGGGTCACCGGCATCTTCGAATGTCAGAACCCTTAGTCTTAGGCTCTTATGATGTGTAGCTACAATCAAATTTCAAGAGGTCAAAAAAGTCCTTATCCGACTTTCATTCAAGTAAAAGAGATCGGAGGAGAGTTTTTATCCGATTCTCAATCAAAAATTCTAGTAAATATCTAAAAGAGATCGAAGGAGAGTTCTTATCCGATTCTCAATCAAAAATTTTAATAAATATCTAAAAGAGATTGGAGGAGAGTTCTTATCCGATTCTCAATAAAAAATTCTAGTAAATATCTAAAAGAGATCGGAGGAGAGTTCTTATCCGATTCTCAATAAAAAAAAATCTTAGTAAATATTTAAAAGAGATCGGAGGAGAGTTCTTATCCGATTCTCAATCAAAAATCTTAATAAATATTTAAAAGAGATCGGAGGAGAGTTCTTATCCGATTCTCAATCAAAATTTTCAATGAACATCTGAAAGAGGTCGGAGGAGAGTTCTTATCCAATCTTTAATTGAAATTTTAATGAACATTTAA
This sequence comes from Hevea brasiliensis, assembly GCF_030052815.1. Lineage (NCBI taxonomy): Eukaryota > Viridiplantae > Streptophyta > Magnoliopsida > Malpighiales > Euphorbiaceae > Hevea > Hevea brasiliensis. Next base: position 62,472,213 of record NC_079502.1, on the reverse strand, counting down.
AAGAGATAGGAGGAGAGTTCTTGTCCGATTCTCAAATCGAAATTTAAATAAATACGCAAAATAATCCCATAAATGAAAAATCATTACACGACATTAATTCACTAAGGTTGTCTCATTTACTTGTGTATCTGGGTAATCCGAATTAGTGAAAAATCAAATATTCCCTTTTATCAAAAGGATTAACATCTCCATTCGAACACCCTCCTAACTATCGATTTTAATTTATAAAAAGCGTAAGGTTAAATCTGCTCACCCTCATTGAGGGACGAGGTGGGGTGCCTAACACCTTCCCCACCCGTATACGGACCCCGAACCTAGAATCTCTGTTTTCGAAGTGGTTTTATGTTAGTTTGTTCTCATAAATGGTTTCCTTTAATTTCCCTCAAAATTAAAGTGGCGACTCCTCATTCCTTCCCACTTCGGTGAGGGTTCGTCCAAGCGACCGCAAAACCCTTGCGACAAAGGGTAATCTTGGATCATACTGTTAGGAGAACCTACACACTTTCCTACTTTGATAAATGTGTAGGTGTTACCCTGCCAATAGTATAATTCAAAATTACCTAAATTCGTCCTGCTAACAAATTTTCCCTGCAGGCATCACCGAATTAAGGTCTGTAAAAGAATAAGTATCAATTTTAACATGGCATCCTCGAGTCAGTCGGCAGAAGAAATTCCTAGACTGGAACAGTATGCTAAATCGTGGTCTGAATTGCCTCAGGGTTTAGTACCTCCATGAAGTGATGTCATCAGGGCAGATGTCAACTTGTTACCCCCTTTGGATCTGAGCAAAGTCGAAGTCAAAAGTACCTGCCTCGAAGGTTTATCCAGTAGTTGGAGGTTGCTTCCCAACCACGTTAAGGCGCAATTTGAGGAAAAATATGGAAGAATTGCGACCTTGATACGAGTCAAAGTTCAAGTCCCGGTATTAAAGGCCATGCTGTCGATTTGGAATCCCAAGTATGGGGTATTCTCCTTCAATGATATCGACACTACCCCCACTATGGAAGAAAATCAAGTATTGCTAGAAATTCCTTATGCGGTGCAGAATCAGATCTACCTACACCTTGAGCATAGGCAGACCTGGAAACGGTTCGCACATATGTTGGGAATTCCCCCGGAAGAAGCAAAGGCGAGGGAAACTGTTAAAGGAAACATGCATGGATGGTATTGGACTTACCTCAAGAAGTGGTTAGATCAATACATCCATAATGAATAATGGGAGCAAGCTTCATTAGCACTTGCTTTGGGGATCTATGGCTTGATATTGTTCCCTGGGCCTCTGGGAATTATAACCTACAACGTTGTGGAGATATTCCGGGCAGTAGAAAAGCAGAAGGTCAACCCAATACCGGCAATTCTTGTAGAGACTTTATTAACCCTTACTTACTGTCGACAACAAGGCAAGGGGTCCATCAAATGTTGTTTTCAATTGTTGCACCTCTGGATCATCAGTTACATGTGCCCTGTAGAGACAAAGGGGTTAACTTGGTATCTTGACCAACCTCTTATTGAAAAGATGACCAGATTAGTAATCAGCCCAAAGGATGAGCTGTAGTGGCGAGAACAGATTCTGAGTTTCAACAGCCATGACTACTGTTGGAAGAAATTGTGGACGTCGGGCAACCCATTTTGTTTAGCACAGGGAGTAATTGTTCAGTGTCTCTAATTGGAGTGACCGGACACACAAATTACATCCCAGCATTAGTAATGAGACAGTTTGGTTCAACCCAGTCTGCAATCAGTGTTGAAGAATACCACCGAGGCCATTTCTATCATGAGCTCGATAATGAAGAAGAATTGAAAGTAGCTCGCAAATCCTGGGAAAACATCACTATGATGGAAAGGTCGCCTAAAGGTCTGAGTGTCACGTGCGATTATCTTAAATGGAGGGCTGGCAGGGATCAAGGACACTCGACTGCAGATCCAACCAAATTCGAAGGTAGCGACCCCCGTCAAAACATCCTTTCAGAAGAAGCTAGCACTCATTTGACCGACACTCTACAAAAGGCGAATACCAAAAACTCGCAATTACAAGAACAAATAAAACAATTAGAGGACCAATAGCAGATCCTCAAAAGAAAAGTAAGAAGGCTCAGGGAAGACGCAAGAACCGAAAAGATAGGGTTTGAAGAGCAAGAAAAACGATGGGAAAGGGAAAAGAGCTCTCTCCAAGCTACAATAGAAGAAGCAGAAGTACAGAATGGCAAGCTCCAAGAGAAAATGAAATACCAGGAGATACTCATAGAAGAGTATAAATAAGAAAGCAAAAAGAAGAAGCTTGAATTGAAGGAGCAAGCACAGCTTATCAATGATATCCTGAGAGAATGTGCTAAAGAAAGAAAGGAAAAAGAAAGACAAGCTACTCTCTATCAAGAGCTAAAAGAAAATGTTGACCAGCTGGAGAGAATGATAGCACAGGGGAAAGAAGAACTCTTGCCTGAATCCGAGTATGCCCTGAGGATATTCAACCCCGCCAGACAAGAAGAAAGGCTTTATGAATATCTCAGGAAATGTCATTACATTATAAAGAACCTCCCTGAGCCTAGACCAATGTAAAGAATGCCATGTATGAATTATTCAATTAATGGAACAACTTTTGGGCTTAGCAAAATTGTGAATGAATAGTATGAATCCCATAGGAACCCCCTCGCTAGGGTTATGCGAAAAATTGGATGCGCCATATGGACAGGTCTCATGGATGCACATTCAATCCAGTCATTCACCGTCAGACTATCGAACGATGCCATGATAAAATTGATGCAATTATTCTTCTGCAAATTTCATTCTTGGCTCTCAGATGCCACCGTATCCTTTGTCCAATCCAGGACCCTTTTAATTTTTAACAAAATTCAAAATTCACTAAAAATTTTTTTTCCTCTTACAGAACATCAACATTGCTTCAAACAAAGCAAGCCTGACTAGACACACAGTTCAACTAAGACGAGTGTACTTAACAAGGTCACGAACAAGAAGGCTAATGGAAGACCAGGAACAAGTCCAGAACCTACAAGGACAAGTGTTCGAATTCAAAGACCAGGTCTCAGAGCTCATGAGACTAATGAAAGAGATGTCCCATAATAAGCCTTCTTCAGAGCCTAACTTACCATTACCTCCCCCACCCTCCTACAACAGTTGATTCTCATTGTAACACTCCTAAGTTCGGTAGTGCGTTCTACTGTTCCGGTGACCAGTGTTGTCCGGACAGCTAGAATGCCTAGAACTACACTTCGATATGAGTGAGGAGACATTAAATAATGAAATACAAGAAAAGAAAATACAAGAAAAATAAAGGAAAAATAATATTAAAGAAATGCAACTAAGTTAAGCGAGCCGAGAACCCTATCGATGGGTGACCGCACTGGGAAGTCACGGCGTAGACCGTTGACTAGCCCTAGACCGCGGGAAACCTTGGAAAATATTTTTAGGACTTAAATAGACACCTATTGAAGTACAAATACCATTAGAAATATCAAAGAAAAATTAATTAATTAGTACAAAGAAAAGTAAGAAATCGAAAAACGGACAAAACTAGGTGTTACCGAAAAATCGGGAATGCAACCCGAACAGGGGCATTGTGGTCATTTGACACCCCGAGTTGTCTTTTGACCTAAATGTCCATTAAAAATACATGATATTATATTTGTAAAATGTCATGAAAATTAAAATTGTGGTACATAGTATAAATGATGGAAGTTTGGGGCATAAAAATGAAAATTGAGAAAGTTTGAATAATTAAACATTAAAATAAATTAAGTGCTCCACTAAGGCAGCTTGGACCACCTATAAAAGATACTTTGGACAGCTGAACATCATCTTCAACCTCCAGCAAATGAACCAACCGAATGCATCCCAAAGAAAACTCCATGGCCATTCATGCATGAAGCTCCAATCCTCCATGATCAAGCCCTAGTTTCTTCAAGAGTCCTTCACTAAAGTTGTTCTATACAACTTGGGCAGTAGATAGGCAGCAAGAAATTTAAGTTTTGGTGAGGTTTTGAAGAATTTCAAAAGTGGTAAGTATGTATTTTTGATGCTTGCTTCATTAAAGTTTGTGTGGATGTTATGGGTACTTAAATTGTGGAAAGAATTTTGAGGTTTGATATTTAAAGGGAGAGCTGTATTTTTGGCAGCCATGGAAACACTTTGAGAACAACTTATTCTTGCTTTTAAATGGTAGATTAAAAGATTGATTAAATGTATAGGTGTGTAGGAAATTATTTGGGTGATGTATACTTAGTATATGTGGATGTGTATTTGAAATTTGAAGCTTGGAAATTAATGGAGTGTGATGTATGAATTGGAAGCTTGCATTGTGAACCAAAAAAATGTTATTTCATGGGTTGGTTTATGAAATTACATGGTTGAATTATGGTGCTTGCTATGGCAGATTGTATATGTGTACAAGGGTTTGAGTTTAGGCATGTAAATGAGCTTGTTATGTAGTTAAATTGTGTATAACTTGGACTTGGTAAATTCTGTACTTTATAGTGTATGTTGAATGTGATTGTAAGCTGCCAAAATGATGAACAATATGTGGTAAAATATGTTTAGGTTATGGTACAAACCAGATTGGGTAAGAATGTGTGAATTGGTAAATGCTAAAAGTGAGCTTTGATGAGTAATAAAGAAAGCGCAATAGGGCAGTATGCATTTTAGGCCTATAACTTTAAATGTGTGGGTCCAATTGGTATGAGACCAATTGGAGGTGAAACTAGGCACAAAATGTGCCAACTTTCATGAAGGAAGCTTGCCAAAATTCTGCTTGCAAGGTAGCTTGAAAAATGACCAAATCCGGATTAAGTGCAATTGAGGCCTGAAAACTGACCATTTGGACAGCAGTTAGTATTTAGGCCATAACTCACTCAAAACAGGTCCAATTGACCTGAAATTTTAACCATGAATAGTTAAGACCCATATCTACAAGTCTTGTGAAGACACAAAAGCTTGCACAAGTTCGGGTCCAAAAACTGGCCGAACCTAAAATGACCAATTTTGGTGCAATTTGACCAGCAATAGTAAAATGACCATAACTTGGTCTACATAACTCGGAATGACCTGAAATTTTGCCCCGCGTGCAATAAGACATAGATCTACAAGTTTGTAGTTTTGACCAAAACCCAAAAATTGAGGGAACTAGGTCGTCCGGCTAGGTCAAACTAGTATCCCGAAATCCAGCAAATCGCAAGAAAATGCAGTATACACGGAAATGAATTTGGTAACATGCACCAACCCTAAAAGACTATCGAATGTGACATATTAATGACATTAAAACCTAAATTACCTAGAATGTACCAAGGGTCGACATAGTAGGTTGACGAAGCGAATAAATGAATTCAGTGAATTAATTATCAAGCATTATCGTTAGAGACAGTTTAAATGAGTACTGAAACACTTCAAATTGTGTTTCTCAGTTAGCAACGACTAAGGGAAAGGGAAGGAAACACTGAGTCAGAGCCAAGAGGCATATATCAGAGGTTTGTGCATAATAAGTATTTCTTTTGAATTTTTCAATTGAAATAAATTATGATTATTTCTATGTTATTATTTTAAATTGTGTTTGTGCACAATAGCTATTTCTTCTAAAATTTTCAATTGAAATAAATTATGATTATTTTGTATGTTATTATTTTAAATTGTGTCCGTGCATAATACTTTTATATTCACTACTTTTACTAGCAAATTTATGTAGAGAAATGAGTTATGAATAAGTTTTCATTGCTTTGGTTTTGGGAATATTATTTGGAACTTATTGTATTGCCAACTTTGCAAATGGAAATTTTGAGATAAAATGTGATTTATGGTTTGTATGAAATATTGTGATTTGAAATTGTTTTGATTCACATTTGGCATGACACTGTTGATATATTTCTCCCTCTTTGACTTATCAGTCTGGGGTGAGTGTGATTATGTTCCTCCCTCTTTGACTTATCAGTCTGGGGTAAGTGTGATTATGTTCCTCCCTCTTTGACTTCCTAGTCTGAGGTGAGTGTGGATGAGTACTCATTATTCAACTAGCTTCCTCCCTCATTGATTTCGATTATTGGGGTGAGTGTGTCTTGTCGTGGTGTACAACACGGCATGTGTGGAAAAATTGTGTCATGGCCTAAATTATGTTATCGATTGGCAACATTGTATTATTCAGTTATTTGATCGAATTGTGTTATTGATTTGCAAAACGGTATTATTCAGTTATTTGATCGAATTGTGTTATTGATTTTCAAAACGGTATTATTCAGTTATTTGATCGAATTGTGTTATTGATTTGCAAAACGGTATTATTCAATTACTTGTTCAAATTTGTGTTAGGTGAATTTTGTAAATTGTGAAATGGAATTGTGAATCATTTGATTTGTGAATTGTCAATAAAAGATTTATATATCGCATTTCAAATGGTTATTGTGCACCACTGAGTAAATTTTACTCAGCGATAGCTTTTCATTCTTGCGGTAGACAGATCGTGAGGCGTGACTAGGCTGCTAGTACTACATTGAGAGATCATCGGGTATATTGAGTATACCATATTTTGTATTTTATACTGTAATGTATGTTCACTGTATGTATATAGTGTTCTTGGTTTTAAGCAGTTGTAAATTAAAATTGTACATTAAAGTTGTAAAATAAATTATGAGTTATTTGGACTTGTAAAAATTGTATTATATTTCTTGTATCTCAGTCTTTGAAAAATTATTGTGGATTTGTGTTGAGAAACATGTTGGAGTTGAGATTTGGAAATATATATTGAAGTGCTTTTTACAGGTTTTTCTGAAGAACTATTTTATCCAAAATATAGATGGCACTCTGCAAAAAATTTTTACAGAAATTCCAAATAATTCAAATGTGTTAGTTCTATCACTTCAGTTCAAAAAGGTTTTTAACACCTGTAAATAGTGCTCACCACTGTAAAAGAAGTAAGAAAAGTTTTTAAAATCCCTTGTAGTGTATTTAATGGGTTATCAGTAGACGGAGTTGGTAATTCATTAGGTATACTACGGGATCATGTTATGCCTTACAGAGGGGTAGGGTGTGACACTCATCATGCTTCAACCTCTTTCACCTTTCAGCCACCTATCCCGGATCCGACAATCACCGTCAATCTGGCTCCCCTGAATAATGATCCACCTTTCTCCCATTACCCGACTCTCCCAAATGCAGAGCCATACCCTTCAATCCTGATCCCTCTGATTCATTCCGCCCCTCATTTCCCAACTGGGGGAGTATTTCATCCAGTAGGAGGGGAAAATAAGACGAGAGAAAATGAGAAGTTGTCTGCTCTAGAAGAGAGATTAAGAGCGATAGAGGGACTGAACATGTATGGTTCAGTTGATGTGGCGTCACTGAGATTGGTGCCTGATGTGGTGGTGCCGCCTAAGTTCAAGATCCCGGACTTCAATAAATACACCGGGAACTCAGACCCCCGCATTCACTTGGCCACTTATATTGCCAAAATGTCCGCCCTGATGGAAGACGATAGACTCCTGGTTCACTTTTTTCACGAGAGTCTCTCCGGGGCAGCCCTAAGATGGTGTATTCAGTTGGACAGGAGCAAATTACGCTCCTGGAAAGATCTGGCTGATGCTTTCTTGAAACAATACAAGTTCAACTGTGACGTGGCCCCCACAAGGAGAGACCTCCAAAACCTGATACAGAGGGAAAGAGAAAGCTTCAAAGAATATGCCCAGAGATAGAGAGAGAAAGCCGCAGAAGTATATCCTCCGGTGACTGACAATGAACTATGCTCTCTGTTCATTGAGACATTGAAGGCTCCATACTTCAATTTGATGATTGGAAACACTTCCAATAGCTTCTCGGACATCATCCAAGCTAGTGAGAGGATAGAAGCCAACTTAAGGATGGGATGACTGCAGGAGTTGACTGAGAATCCTGTAAAGAAAACTGCCAATTTTGGAAAGAAGAAAGAGGGTGATGTGCATTCCATCACCCGACAGAACACCCAATCTTCATTACGTCCAAATAACTACCGGCCATATTCTCCTCCTCATGGCCAAACCATTGCAAACATTCCCACCCCTTTCCCAAATTATCCTCACCCACGCCCATAGTATCCACCACCGATAAACTACCAGCCCAGACCACCTCCTCAACCTACTCAACCCAGACCACCTCAAAATAACCCGAGACCACCAAGAAATTCTGATCTACCTCTTCCCCTGCCACTTAGCAAAATATACCGATACCTCGTCGGTATAAATCAAATAGTGCCAATTCCCCTTGACCCAATTTAGCCGCCATACCCCAGGTGGTATGATGCCAGTGCTCGGTGTGAGTATCATGGAGGGGCACAGGGGCACTCTACTGATAATTGTGGGGCACTCAGAGGGAGAGTGCACGCCCTAATCAGAAACGGATGGTTAAAAATCGAAGGGAATGGCTCCCTTCCCAATGTCACCTCAAACCCATTGCCCAATCACGGTACGGGCATTGGCGTGAATATGATAGATTCAGAAGGAGAAGGGTCAACTTTGGAGATAGATCAACTGATTCCTCACTTTGAGGAAATCTTTACAATGGCAGTGAGGGAAGGTTATCTCTATCCTCAAACACCAGAGCCTGAAAATAATGCGGGATGCCCCCATAATGAAGGAGCAGCTGACCACGAGCTACAAAATTGTGAGGAATTCAAATAAGAGGTCTAGAACCTACTGTCCCTCAAGGTCTTAAGATGCTAAGCAAGGTCAAAAATGGAGGGCGAGATAAATGAGCCCGATTCGGCCAAAATGCCTCTAATCACGGAATGACCTTCTCTATCCCAACATCATCACCACCAGTAATAATCATCCGAATCCTGTCCCAGCTCCTAGTTACAAACACTCGTGCTGTACCCTGGAACTATGATTTCCAAGTCTTCACCCAAGGAGCATGGAGCAGTACACCGGCTCCTAGCCTTGCCTCACCTTCAGTACCCCCTAAACCGTGCTTCGCTCCTCACGAGCACTTCAAGATGACCTACGCTGGACCTTCTGGTAATGCTACTTCCCAATCAAACCCCCAGCCCGTCACTACCACAAAATCCTCCCCACTTGAGCAAGAGGTTGAATTTATAACCCGAAGTGGGAGATGTTATGGGGGTGAAGAGAAAGAAAAGAAGAGAGGGAAAATAAAAATGGGAGAGCACCAAGAGAATACAGAAGACGAGGTTGAGAAAGTGGAGAGAGGAGAACCTGCCGGATCAAATGAAGAGGAGGAGCTGTTGCTTCAAATAATGAAGCAAAGTGAGTACGACGTTGTTGAACAGTTAAGAAAGACACCTACTCGAATTTCACTATTGTCGCTGATTCTGAGCTCAGAGGTGCACCGTCAAGCCTTGCAGAAAATTCTGAATCAGGCCTTCGTAAACCCCGACATCACACCAGGGCAATTTGAGAAGATAGTGGGACAAATTCAGGCATCTAGCTTTGTCACATTTTTAGAAGAAGAGATAGACCCGGCAGGCCTAAAGCATACTAAGGCTCTGCATGTGACAGTAAAGTGTAAAGGTTGCATAGTTGCCAAGGTCCTCATTGACAATGGATCCGCACTCAACGTCTTGCCTAATGCCACTTTGGCTAGGCTACCGGTCGACCAGTCAAACATATGTCAAAGTGCTATGGTTGTAAGAGCTTTTGACGGCACAAGGAGGGAGGTACTGGGAGACATTGACTTGCCACTCCAAATCGGCGCATGCACCTTCAATGTCACGTTCCAAGTGATGAACATTGAACCTGCATACACTATGTTGCAGGGGAGGCCTTGGATCCATTCAGCAAATGCCGTTCCTTCGACTTTACACCAGAAGATCAAATACATTAAGGACGGCAAAATCATCACGATGAAAGGGGAGGAAGCCATGCTGGTTACCAAGCCGCAATCACTTCCTTATGTGGAAGCAGCTGAAGAATCATTGGAGAGCTCTTTTCAAGCTATAGAGTTGCAAGAAACTATCCTGAGGTATGAAGGGGCTACGGCTATGGTAGCAAAGGTGATGCTAAAGAGTGGTTATGAAAAGGGCAAGGGGTTAGGCGCCACATTACAAGGGATTGTCGAACCTATACCAGCTATCCAAAAGGTTGGTTGTTGCGGTTTGGGTTATGAGGAAGACGCCCTTATGGATGGACGATTCTGGATGAGAAGTATGCTTCGGGATCAAAGATTTGATCAGAAGATTGGGAAAATGAAGGTAGTCCCAAAAATTGCAGAGGTCTTCACCAAGCCAGTTTTTGAAAATCCGGCGGAAACTAAAGAATCACCCGATGAACCATCCATTAATGTCATCCATCTTGATTCCTTGTATGAGGCTCTAGTCTCGCCAATAGCTGAAGGGTAAGAACTGGACAATTGGACGACAGAGGACATTCCTGTACTCAATTTCGAGTAAAGTACTTTTGGTTATCAACACTTGAACATTTTGTCTATGGTGACAAGTGTAATACTGTAAATGGACCTTTTTCTTATGATATGAATACTAATGAATTAATAGCGCATTTTATATCCAATTCTCTTTTCCTTTCCTTTTGAAATCCATTCTTATCATATATTCCACTTTCATTTCTTCAGGACTATTCATCAATTAACACCTAATAATCCAATAGACTCAGAAATTCCTCTGGTTAATTTTGAAATCCCCATAACTGCCATTACTTCTAGTGGTTCTGAGGGGGAACTCGTAGAAGAAAGGGATGAAAGAGATGAACCTTCCCTCGTACCTTTCAAGGACGAAACACACACCGTGAATTTTGGCACAGAAGAAATAAAAAGAGAACTTAAAATTGTGGAGAGTGCAGAATTACAAGATATGGTAAGTCTGCTCAAAGAATTCCTGGACGTATTTTCATGGAGCTATGATGATATGACCGGCTTAGACCCCCAGATTGTGACACACAAGATTCCCCTAATTCCCAGAATGATCCCGATAAAGCAGAAGCTGAGAAGAGTGAACCCTGACACACTGCTCAAAGTCAGGGATGAAGTCAAAAAGTAGTATGATGCTGGGTTTCTAGAAGTAGTCAAATATCCTCAATGGATAGCTAACATTGTCCCGGTAATGAAGAAAGATGGAAGAGTCAGGGTATGCGTTGATTACAGGAATCTTAATAAAGCGAGCCTAAAGGATGATTTCCCTCTCCCGCACATAGACGTGCTAGTAGACAATGCTGCAGGATTGGGCAGATGTTCATGTATCGATGGAGCATCCGGGTACAATCAAATCCTCATGGATGAATAGGATAAGGAGAAAACCGCTTTTGTCACTCAGTGGGGGGTATTCTGTTATCGGGTCATGCCATTTGGCTTAAAAAATGCAGGTGCTACCTACCAACATGCTATAGTCACATTATTCCATGACATGATGCACAAAGAAGTGGAGGTGTATGTGGACGATATGATCATCAAATCTGGGGAAGGAGAAAGCCATGTGCAGGTGCTAAGAAAAGTATTCGAGAGACTCAGGAAGTATCAGCTAAAATTGAACCCTGCCAAATGTGTGTTCGGAGCTAAATCTGGGAAGTTGTTGGGATTCATAGTGAGTGAGAAGGGAATAGAAGTAGATCCAGACAAAGTTCGAGCTATTCAAGAGATGCCATCCCCAAAGATAGAAAGGGAGGTGCGCAGTTTCCTGGGAAAGCTGAACTACATTTCGAAATTTATTTCCAACCTCACTGCCAAGGCTGAGCTTATCTTTAGACTACTCCAAAAGAACAACACCGCTCAATGGGATTCAGTTTTCCAAGAGGCTTTCGAGAAAATTAAGCAGTACCTGTCAAACCCGCCAATATTGGTTCCTCCAGTGGCGAGAAGACCGTTGATTCTATACATGGTTGTCCAACAGAATTCAATGGGATGTGTTTTGGGGTAGCATGATGACACTGGTTGAAAGGAAAGAGCCATCTACTATTTGAGTAAGAAGTTCAATGATTGTGAGTCAAGGTACTCTTTCCTAGAGAAAACTTGTTACGCATTAGCCTGGGCGGCAAATCGACTTAAACACTATATGTTGAATCATAAGACATGGCTCATCTCTAGGATAGATCCTATTAAGTATTTATTCGAAAGCCCATTCGTGCCGGGAAGGATAGCCAAATGGCAGGTCATACTCTCTCAATATGACATTGTCTACATGACCCGGAAGGCAGTAAAGGGTAGTGTAATCGCTGATCTTTTAGCAGAAAACCCAATCCAGGATTATGAAGCCTTGGATTTTGAATTCCCTGATGAGCATGTTAATGAAGTCGACAGCGAAGAAAAAGAGCCAGCTGATGTGTGGGAAATGTATTTCGACGGAGTTGTTAATTTGTCTGGTAATGGAATTGGGGCAGTACTGGTATCAACCGATGGGAAACACTTCCCAATAGCCATCAAGTTAAGGTTTGAATGTACCAATAATGTCACAGAATACGAAGCTTGTGTGATTGGTTTACAGGCCGCCATCGAAATGAAAGTCAGGAAGTTAGAGGTATATGGAGATTCAGCCTTGATCATTTATCAAGTCAAGGGAGAATGGCAAATCAAGGATCCGAAATTAATCCCATATCAAAATTACCTACTGGAATTGATCAAGAAATTCAAAGAAATTTCTTTCACTCACCTCAGTCGGGACAAAAATCAATTCACGGATACCTTAGCCACCCTGGCTGTTATAGCTCAAATAGAAGAAGGGCAGATGACTCAGGAATTGTAGATCAAAGCAAGGAGTGAGCCAGCATACTGTTTTATGATCGAAGAAGAAACTGATGGTAAATCTTGGTATCATGACATCCAGGTCTACATCAAAACCAGAGAATTCCCTCCAGGGACAAGTAGAAACGAAAGAAGAATGATCTGAAGATTAGCTTTTGGGTACTTCCCCAGTAGAGAAATTTTATACAAAAGGAGCTCCAACGGCGAATTGTTGAGATGCGTGGATGCAAAAGAAGCAAAGAGGATCATTTTTGAAACTCATGAGGGGAACTGTGCTAACCATGCTAATGGACATATGATGGCTAAGCAAATCTTGTGACGAGGATACTTCTGGACTACTATGGAGAAGGATTGCATCAAATACTTTCAGAAGTATCACAAATGTCTGATCTACGCGGATCCGATAAACGTCCCGCCTCACCAACTGTTCAACCTTGTCTCACCATGGCCTTTCGCAATGTGGGGAATCGACGTGATTGGTCCCATCAACCCCAAGGCATCCAATGGGCATAGATTTATCTTGGTAGCTATTGACTATTTTTCTAAATGGGTCGAAGCGACATCATATGCCCACATCACACAGAACACATTTATCAAGTTCCTCCGAAATAATATTATCCGCCGACACGGCCTCTCCAGTGAGATCGTCACTGACAACGCCAAGAATTTGAATGGTCCGACGGTCCAAAGATTATGTGAGCAATACAAGATTTGATATCTCAATTCCTCACCATACCGTCCCCAGATGAATGGAGCAGTAGAAGCTGCAAATAAAAATCTCAAGAGAATAATTCGGAAAATAACAGTCACCTATAGAGATTGGCATGATATGCTTCCCTATGCCCTTCATGCATACCGGACTTCCGTAAGGATGTCAACTGGGGTAACCCTATACTCACTAGTTTACGGGATGGAATCTGTATTACCTATTGAAGTGGAAATTCCTTCCTTAAGAATTCTGAAGGAATCAGGGATTGATGAGTCGGAGTGGATCCAGTCAAGGTTCGACCAATTAAATTTGCTAGACGAGAAAAGGCTGCGGCAGTATGTCATGGGCAGTTATACCAGAGAAGAATGGCTCAGGCATTTAACAAAGGCGTTTGCCCACGTGAATTTCAGCCTGGGGATCTAATCCTGAAAAAGGTGCTTCCGAATCAAAATGATGCCCGGGGTAAATGGGTACCAACATATGAAGGACCCTATGTGGTCAAAAGGGCATTTTCTGGTGGGGCCCTAATCTTGTCCGGCATGGATGGTGAAAAATTCCCAAGACCCGTGAATGTCGACACTATCCGGAGATATTATGCCTAGCAAAAAAAAATAATAAAAAAATAAAAAAATTAAAAAATTAAAAAATCTAAGGGTGAAAATCCGAAAGGGCGCCTTTAGAACCAGAAAATGGAGAAATAAGGAAAAAGATATGGGACCGAGGAAGGAAAAATAAACCATCACGGCATGAATCCCCGTCAGTAGAATACTTGAAATAGTGGCAGTTAAGAGACTTCAAAGTTAACTACAAGAAATTTGTGAGATCTATCCTTGTATCCTGTTTTTCTTTGAAACTATGCTTTTTATTCCTTAACCATAATAAAGCCATAATAAAGTCATCCTTTCACTTCGATCTATCTTCTTCGCATTTTAATTTATCTTTTTTGCTTTATCTTTCTTATACACTCACACTCTAATGCTGTTTTCTATGCGCTATTAATTTGTTAAAATTTTGTTATAAGATTAGGATTTGGATATTGATAACCTCGTGTACTTTGCTAAGAAACTTGCAGGGGATGATCGATAGCACAAAAAAAAAAAAAAAAAAAAACTAGGGGTGAAAACCCGGAAGGGCGCTTCTAGTTGGATGAATGGAAGGGAAAGTGAAAACCCTCAAGGGCGCTTTCCACAAAATCGGAAGAAAGTCGAGGGCAGAAAAGGGGCATCCGGAGAAGTGAGTAAGGAAAGGGAAGTTATAGGTCCAGTCTTATAACTTGTCCTCCATTAATCGTTGACCTTAGGGATCCTGTTAAGTACACTTCGTCGCGAAAAAAGTTCTTGTGTCAGGTTAGACTTGCTTTATAAGATTTTTAATTTCTAGCATTTAAATTTCTATTATCAACCTCTGAGTCCTTGATCTAAGTTGATTTTAATTTTTCAGCATTTAAATTTCCTATTAATCAACCTCTGGTTCCTTGATCCAAGTTGATTTTTAATTTTTCAGCATTTAAATCTCCTGTTATCAACCTCTAGTTCCTTGATCCAAGTTGATTTTTAATTTTTTAGCATTTAAATCTCCTGTTATCAACCTCTGGTTCCTTGATCTAAGTTGATTTTAATTTTCCAGCATTTAAATTTCTGTTATCAACCTCTGGGTCCTTGATCTAAGTTGATTTTAATTTCCAGCATTTAAATTTCTGTTATCAACCTCTGGATCCTTGATCTAAGTTGATTTTAATTTTTTAGCATTTAAATTTCATGTTAATCAACCTCTGGTTCCTTGATCCAAGTTGATTTTTAAATTTTCAGCATTTAAATCTCTTGATATCAACCTCTGGTTCCTTGATCTAAGTTGATTTTAATTTTCCAGCATTTAAATTTCTGTTATCAACCTCTGGGTCCTTGATCTAAGTTGATTTTAATTTTCAGCATTTAAATTTCTGTTATCAACCTCTGGGTCCTTGATCTAGGTTGATTTTAATTTTTCAGCATTTAAATTTCTGTTATCAACCTCTAGTTCCTTGATCTAAGTTGATTTTAATTTCCAGCATTTAAATTTCTGTTATCAACCTCTGGGTCCTAGATCTAAGTTGATTTTAATTTCCAGCATTTAAATTTCTGTTATCAACCGCTGGGTCCTTGATCTAAGTTGATTTTAATTTTTCAGCATTTAAATTTCCTGTTAATCAACCTCTAGTTCCTTGATCTAAGTTGATTTTAATTTTCCAGTATTTAAATTTCTGTTATCAACCTCTGGTTCCTTGATCTAAGTTGATTTTTAATTTCTTGCATTTCAATTTTTATTATCAACCTCTGGTTCCTTGATCCAAGTTGATTTTAATTTTTTTTAATGTTTAAATTTTTGGTTCTTTTATTTGGGTTGATTTTAGTTTTTCAGCATTTGAATTCCTGTTACCAACCCTAGGGTCACTGACCTAAGTTGGTTTTAGTTTCCTAACCTTGATTTTGAGTCTCAACATTTCAATACCCAATCGCCCAAAATATGGGTCTGAATCTTTACATAATTCCTACATGGGAAAATTTTTCCCTTCAATAGAAATTATGTAAAGAGGGGCAGCTGTCGACACCATATTTTGGCCGATCCCCGAAATCAATAGACTTGAAATCGATCCCCAGCACCGAGCCTCCTTGTCATTCAATTCATTTCCGATCTCTCTTCCTTGGGATCAAACCAAAGTCAAGTCTCTTTGCCAACTAATCACATTTTCGATCTCTCTTTATAAGAAATCAAACCAGTACCAGGTCTCCATCCTTACTGATCTCTCAAATCAATCACCAAGTTTCCTGGCTAGTCAATCACACATCCGATCCTTTGTCAAATGAAATTGAACCAACATTAGGTCTTCATGCCATCAGATCCCCCTTTCATAAATATTGTAGATAGTTATTCAATAAAGTTAAGGTTTTAATCCGTCTTAATGGTGCTTTCGATCTTAAGTGTTCAGATCAGGTTTCCAATTTTAATAATCTAAAGTTCCATTCAGTGTTTGTTCTCGGTTTAGGCCAATCTCATGCTTACAATGTTTTGTCGATCTCTCATACATAGATTAATAATTGCATTCAAGTTATTCTAATATGTTCAAACAATCAGGCGCTTATGAAACTTAGATACTTTCCGATCTCATCCAGTCATGGAACAAAAAAGGAACTTCATTTCATTTCAAATTAAAATATATACGAGTCATTTGGCTAGAGGATCACCCCCAGCCTGTTCTACATTTTGTTCACCCCCTCTATCACCTTCAGCCTCCTCCTTGCTATCCTCTTCGTCTTGGGGAGCCAGGTCCACCATCCAGGAAAAGTCCTCCTCGGGATAACGCTTCCTGAGCTCAGCCAAGAGATCCCCATGGGCGTTCACATAAGCGCCGGCCTCCCTTGTCACTGCCTCTTCTTCTTTTGCTTTGAGTTCCTCAGTGAGGCGAATGACATCAGCGGCTCAGAGTGCCCGAACCTCTTCAAGAAATGAGCTTGCTCGGTCAGTTTATCCTCGTAGAATTTCATTCACCCCTCAATTTCAGCTATGTAGTTTTGGGCGGATGAAAGTTGGGATCGGAGGGAAGCGGTTTCCTGACCCACCTTCTCTATCTCCTGCCTTAAGCGGTGAGCCTTTTCCCAGATGATATGTTGGTTCACCAAACTCTCCACACTCAGGCTCATAGTCTGGGTTAGGATATCATCGAGACTATTCAGGGTTAGCCTATCCCAATCCTCTCGAAGGCAGATGGAGGCCCCCAAAACCTTAGCCAAACCCGGATTCTCCCGAACAGTTTGGTTATTCTCTAGGGAATGGATCAGTACTTGAGCGTCGCGGGAGAGGGTCCTCGAGGTAGGTTGGGAAGGACCCCCTTTCGCACTCGAAGCAACTGGAGGAGGTGGTGGCGGCTCTTCTTGACGAGGAGGAGACCGAATCACTTCTACTTCAGGGATCGGCGGTCCCGAGGGTCGAGACGAGCCTCCCTACATCTCTACTGAGTCATGCCTGGGTGTCTGAGAAGCCTCGGCGCGTTTCATCTCCCTCACCTTTCTGGAGAACTCTCTCTTCTGCTTTTGGCTCTCTTTGGAAGCCTCACTGCCCACCATGCCTGCACAAAGAATAAGTCAGTGAGTTCACTAAGGCCCAAAGGTCAGAGATATAGAAAGTACCGAGGCCGAGGTTAGAGAGCTGAAGCTCGCGTTCTTCACCGATAATCAGCTACATTGTCCAATGATGCAGTTCGGCCATCACCGCATCTAAACAGGAGAATTTCTGAGTGGCCACCTGATCTTTCAACTCCATCACCATTATGCTCTCTTCCCTATTCAGGGTGATGCGCTTCGGAAGTAATGGGCTCTGATGCAGCCAGCTACGCGGGAAACCCTCAAAACTGCTCGGAACCTTGCTCCTCAGAATAAAAAAGCGATTCTTCCAATTCTTTAGAGAGGAGGGCAGGTCGGTAAAAAGCCCACAATGTGGTTTCGCCTGAAAGAACCAGTATTCATTGTCCTTTCGATGAGTCAGCCTATGTAGCTCGGCGAACACCTTCGCTGTAGGACTGAGTCTCTTAGCTCGGCAGAGACCTTTGAAGGCTACCTCAATCCGCCATGAGTTCGGGTGAACTTGAGCTATGCAGACTTGGTGGAATTTCAGAACTTCCTTGAAGAAGTCATCAAGAGGAAATCGCAGCCCGGCTTTTAATTGCTATTCGTATACCATGATCATATCATTTTCCTCGAAGAAGTGATCAGCTCGGAGATCGCCATGACACCTGATAAGTTCGTATGAATCGGGCCGAAGGTTATATTCTTGGTTAAACGACTGCAGATCGGTTTCTTGAAGGATTGACGGTAGCTCGTCCACAGGAAGGCTTTCTCCCCCTGAATAATGCGCTTGCCTCGAGGGTCCCACTTGACCACGGGATGGAACGGAGGATGTTGGAGGTTCAGATCGCCCGCTTGGTCCGACCACCTCAACTTCATCAGACGACCATGAAACATGAACGAAAGGGGGGCTCGTCGCTCTCTGACCCTCGGCACCACTCATTTTCAAAGAAAAGAGAGAAATTTAACTAAAGAAAAGATCAAAACTCTTACCGGAGTGTGATCGGTGTCAGAAGAACTTGAAAAATCGAGAGAATTTTGGAATCACTCACGAGATGCTGAAAATGACATAAAGGGGCAACTGGCTGACCCATCCCTTATTTATACCCGTCTGAGCATTTAATGCTCACAGTGTCCCAAGCGGCGCATCGGTTAGCGGGATTCGCTAGCTTTTTCTGACACGTCTCATGAATATTCCAGAAACTCCATAATTAAATGAGGGGGGAATCGGCTAATTAAAGACTGGCAGATTAAGGTAGATGTTTTACAGATCGGTTAAGGGCTATTCAGTTGGGAATCGGATCGGATAAATATATCAGAGATCGGAAAATGATAATTGTCAAAATAAAATTTCATTTCCAAAAAGGTCAGATTACATCATTTGGGCGATCTCTATAGATCGGATTACATTAGAGGTCAAATTACATCATTTGGGTGATCTCTATAGATCATATTACATCAGAGGTCAGATTACATCATTTGGGCGATCTCTAGAGATCGGCAGTACATCCTATCTAGTAAAGGCCTATGTCAAAGCCTAGTCTCGTGGCTGAATCAAAAGATGTGTTTGATCAGGAGATCGGCCATCGACATCGGATAGATATTCAGCTCAGATGAGGGGACTATGACTCTTATGTGGATAAGAGAGGTCATCGTCAATGTTATCACTGCGAACCGAGCCGCTGTTGGAACACCCAATGTGGTGAGAAGCCAAATGAACTTCGAAGGGCAGTCACCAATAATAGGAGGGAAATTAGCAGTCTTCCCGCCCAAAATCAGTTTATCGATTATATCGATCGACCGACTCGAGATTGACACGATCGATATTCTCGATCTG
The DNA here is from genome assembly GCF_030052815.1 of Hevea brasiliensis. Classification (NCBI taxonomy): domain Eukaryota; kingdom Viridiplantae; phylum Streptophyta; class Magnoliopsida; order Malpighiales; family Euphorbiaceae; genus Hevea; species Hevea brasiliensis. The sequence goes on along the minus strand of NC_079502.1, from coordinate 62,452,901 downwards.
GATTGGTAAATTAGTCCAGTTCTTTCACTGTCATCAAATATGGCCATAGTGATTTTCTGATCACTGGGGTCGAAAATTTTCAGTCGGTGAACAAGGTAAACAACCGAAAAAGATCAAAAGCAGCTATCATGGCCAGGATTGTTGCCGGAGCAGCTAGAATAGGAAAAGTGAGAAAAAAAGAGGAGAAAATGAAATACAGAAGGATTTCCCATTGAAGGTATATATAGAGAAGGTCTGAGCATTTATTGCTAGCAGAAAACGAAGCGGACGCCTCGGAAACTGAAGGAATAAATGCCTTGACTGAATAAGCCCAAACAAAGGAGAAGACTCTGGAGCGGGAAAGATCAGAGAGGGGCCCGGCATGAGAGATCGGAAAAGGATCATATTAGAAAGATCGAAAGGGAGGGGAGATCGAAAAGCAAAGAGAATAAGACAACTTCCAATAATTGTCGTCATAATCAGAGCCGAGGTAGTTAAAGCGTTGCAGACGAGATCAAATCTCCACCGCACGCCTCATTTGCAGAATTGCCCACATTACTGACAGGTGCCAGTGTATGTCATGACAGTCCTATACATCTCAATCTCCGTCGTTGATCTTACTTGTAAGGACAAGGCTGGAGCCCTTGGATCAAAGAAGAAGGCGACAAGATTGGCGCTTTTTATTCCCAGCCCTCGGATCGCCCTTGACAAGAAAATTTTGAGCCGTCAGATTAGAAAAGAGAAAGGACAAATATTCTGAAAAGGATCTCAGTCGTTCATTCTGATTCTCTTTAATTTCCAAGCATCAGATCATGTCCTTTAAAATCCAAACCTTCCATCTCCCTCAAATAAAATCCTGACCCTTCATTGGGAGCACCCGGTCCCTATAAATACCTGCATGAAAACTATTAAAAAAAAAAACGAAGAAAAGGGTGGTGACTATAGTGGAGAGGCTCTGAAACTTAATTCGGTTTTGCTACTCTGCTATTTTTAAGCTTTTAAAAATAGGAAAAACTTCAGAAACCAGTTTTCTAAAGTATTTTCTTTGAAGAAGTATTGAATACTGAAACTCTCGATTTTCAGTTCGTTCATTACTTTGTGATACCCTTTCTTAGTTCCAGTTCTGTTTTCATCACTTTTAAATCCACTTTTATTTTCTGAGCTCAATCTCATTCATTGTCATTCCGGTTCGATTACATTCTAACTTGGTATTCTTCATTTTAAGGCAAACATTAGTCCCCAGATTATTAACACGCAACTCTGCAACATTCGTGACTCCATAGTTAGTTCAATAGGTTCAACTTCCTACAGGTGAGTGTCTGAACCGTTGCCCTATTCAATGTTTGTCTCTATTTTCTTTTTTTTTTTTATGCTCGTAATTTTTCGTTAAAGTTTTTCTTATGTTAGAAGGTCCCACGTAGGTGGTTATTCTCTTGAGTTTATCTTTTGATACATCAGTTCATGTTATTTATTTGTTCTTGGTCTTTTATTATCTCTTAATGTAGGTGTTCTGGTTACGGGTAGTGTATAGGTAGTTTGATAAAATGTTGGTAACTGTATCTTAACACAAAAGTTTCTTTAAATAAAAGTTCGGATAATAAATCAGAGAAAATTATAAAGACGAGCCACTAGACTAGCTCAAGAAGGTGACTGGATAAGGTGGGGAGTCGGAGTAAAATCGAATTTCAGACTAGCAAATGAAATAGAGCAAATATGGCTTGCCGAAAGGTACTGGTAAGGCAACCACATAGGAGATCGATAAAATTAAGTCTGGTTTCTGCTATCTAGTCACAAGATATCGATGAGTTAAAAAAAGCTTAATCCGAGTTCCCAATGTCTTCGGATGCCAGAACCCTTAGCCTAAGGTCCTTGTGCGATACGAACATAATTAAAGTTCAAGAGGTCGGGGGAGAGTTCTTACCTGATCCTCATCCAAACCAAATAGGAGATCGGAGGAGAGTTCTTATCTGAGATCCTTTATCAAAACTCTAAAATTGCATATTTAAAGCGATCGGAGGAGAGTTCTTATCTGATTCTCAATTAAAAGTTTTCATAAATATTTAAAGAGATCGGAGGAGAGTTCTTATCCGATTCTCAATTAAAAGTTTTAATAAATATTTAAAGAGATCGGAGGAGAGTTCTTATCCGATTCTCAATTAAGAGTTTTAATAAATATTAAAGAGATCGGAGGAGAGTTCTTATCCGATTCTCAATTAAAAGTTTTAATAAATATTTAAAAAAGACCGGAGGAGAGTTCTTATCCGATCTTTAATCAAAATTTTTAATAATCATTTAAAGAGATCGGAGGAGAGTTCTTATCCGATTCTCAATTAAGAGTTTTAATAAATATTAAAAAAGATCGGAGGAGAGTTCTTATCCGATCTTCAATCAAAACTTTTAATAATCATTTAAAGAGATCGGAGGAGAGTTCTTATCCGATTCTCAACCAAAATTTTAATAAATATGTGGAGATCGGAGGAGAGTTCTTATCTGAGATCCATCATTCAAACTTTAAATAGAGTATCCCCAGAGATCGGAAAAGCTTTTACCCGGATTTTCTCAAATTCAAACTAAGACTGACTGTCATAAAGTAACCCCTAAATAAAGCGTCACGCAACACCAACTCACTAAGGGTCGTCTCATTTATTTATGTATATGGGTAACCCGAATTAGTGAAAAATCAAATATTCCCTTTTATCAAAGGAATTAACATCTTCATCCTAACCTCTCTAACTATCGATTTTAATAAAAAGCGTAAGGTTAAATCTACTCACCCTCATTGAGGGACGAGGTGGGGTGCCTAACACCTTCCCCACCCATTTATGAACCCCAAACCTAGAATCTCTGTTTTTGAAGTGGTTTCATTTTAATTTATTTTCACAAATGGTTTTCTTTAATTTCCCTCAAAATTAAAGTGGTGACTCCTCACTCTTTTCCACTTCGGTGAGTGTTCGTCCAGGCGACCACAAAATACCTTGCGACATATATATATATCCCATGATTTCGGTAGCCATAGATAGGTTAGGGTTTGATGAATTCCTTTGAATTAAAAATGGCTTCATAGCTGCCCTTAACACTAATTTCATGATTAGGATAATGAAATGTAAGTTAATGCATGAATTGAAATGGTAGAGTTAGGGTTTGAGCACAAATTTGAGATTTTGTTTATGTATTGGTGAAAAGAAGCTGTAATGGTCAATTAGTGACCATTTGATCATGTTTGAGTAGGAAATTGAGTTAATGGTGCCAAGGGAATGGAGGTTAGGCATGCTGTCGAATGTGCCCTACAGGTCTGGATGTGAGTCCTGCAAGTTTGGATAGCTTTAACTTGAGTTGTGTTGGTTCAATTGGTGCAAGGCCAATTGGACATGAAATTAGACACATAATGGCACAACTTTGATGAAGGAAACCTGTCTAGAAAACAAACTTAGAATGCCCTAAAAATTGACCAAATCTGGGTAACACACATTCTGCTTGGGCAAAATGACCAAATGAACAGTGTTCATTCATTTGGTCATAACTCAGTGTATAAAGATCCAATTGACCTGAAATTTATGTCAATGAAAGGCTTAGACAATTTAGAACAACTTTTATGTTGAACACAAACTCTAATTCTGGACTTAACAAGTTATTGGCTAAAGTTGAACTACCAAATCTAGCAGAATGGTATTCTACCCAGAATTTCTGGGTAGATACCAATCCGGCCAGCCTTGCTCAAAGTGGCATATCTTGAGCTAGAAAACTCCAAAAAAGAGAATTAAAGAAGACACATAAAGGAACAACTTTCATGAAGACAATATTACCAAATTCTTATTGAAAAATTAACCAATGGAACAGTAAACCAAGTACTTGAAATATGAAAATTTTAAAAAACCAAACCTAAGCTTAGAAATGGAATTGGCAACCAATGCCAACAACTTTAGAATGCAAAATGTGGTATGTTGGTGATATTAGAACCAATATACCTATTGTCTATGAAAAAGTCAATATTTAAGTTGACTAATGAAATGAATAGTAGCCATAAAATTTCAATTTCAAATAATTACATAAATTAAAAGTGTTAAATGCCCTAATAGGTCTAGTGTGATTGGTTTGGATAGGTTGGCATGCTGATAGGGTTCTGATAGCAGTACTGCATATGGCTTCATGCCACTCTATGATATGATAGCCTATGGCTGTACTGATTATAATATTATGCTTGGCTTTATGACTTACTGCTTTTATGGCTTATTAGCTATTCTGTCTGCACACCAAGAGACACATTGTGACCGATTGTGTGACGGCCTGTGGTACCTGGTACCCAGTGCTAGTTTACTCATTTATCCAGTCCGGTCAATTTGTGCAGGTTACTTGGGCATGGAAAAGTATAAATGTAATTGAATTGATTATTACAGGAAGTAAGGAAATTAAATATCAAGATAAAGAACAAGAATGATTACAACAATAAAAAGAGGCTCAAAATCATCAAGAAAACGATTAATAAAATGCTAGAAAGAGTTAATATCATAAAATGTAATTAGCCTTTGACTAAACAATAAGTTAGTAATTATTTATTTCTTATAAGCACAATAACTAGAAAATTTTTTACTTGTACTTGCATATCATATTTTCTTGTATTCTTGGCACCACTAAGTTTTATGCTTAGCACGTTGCTTTTTGCCATCCGTAGGTTCTGGAGAGAGTAACAGAGACCCAGCAGACCATAAACTGGGTGAGGCCTGTTCACATATCTGCATAGTATCCGTGTCACCTCACAGACTACAGTGCATTGGTAGGACATTAGGTCTCATTTTGATATTTTGTACTGTTTGTATTTTGTGATTAAACTTTTATTTTCTCATGTATAGTTGAAACTCATGTAATATATTTTGGTATTAATGCAAATATTTGTAATTTGTATTCATAAATGAAAATTGAGTATTTACTTATGATTTGTACATAATTATCATGTGAAATGAATGAATGACAAATAGAAGAATTTTTGAAAAATGACTGAGAAATATTGAGATTATGTTGATATAATGGAGTTTGAGAATGATGGAAAATGTATTAGAAGTGTTTTTCACAGGTTCCGAAGAACTGTTTTATTCATTTTTAACCGGTACTCTGCCAGATTTTCTATAAAATTTTCGGAACCTCAAATGAATTTATAATTTCAATATATGACTTAAATGAGTTAAATTTTACAAATTGCACTTCATAACCATGAAGAAATAAATTAAGGAAGGATAAAAAAAATAATTGAGATAAAATATGGTGTTTCGGTTCACTGTGTGGCATATCTTGCTCAGCTACACTGTAGACGGATAAGGGGTGTCACACTGTAAGCACTAAGCTGCAGGTTTTTGTCAATTTTCAAGTACTAAATTATTTAGTTTTAAAAATATAAGAACTAAGTTGTAAGTTTCTTTTAATTTAAGGGATTAAATTATAATTTACTTAATACAAAATATCTGCAAAATTGTCTAAATTGCTAAAGAGAAATGAAGACTAAAAGAAGAAGGCACTTGCAAAATAGGACAATTTGTTATACGGCCAAAAGTAAGACAAGACTAAAAGCAAGGGATCACCTTAAAAATGGTGTTGGACCTATGTGTCTTAACCTATGTTTTGATGATAATAAATAATTGTGTGCTACTAATATACTTTGTAAGTGTTTGTGTTGAGTTTGTAGGTCATAGACTCAAAATTGCCAAATTGTTTCAAATCAAAGTTAAGGAAGAGCAACATAAGGAAGCAAACATTTATGGGAACCTACAATGTAACTTTTATTTATTTTATATCTTGTAAATCTCATTTTATTAATTATGTTGGCTCAAGTCTAGGTGATACTAAGAATATCTTGTTCAACTTAGTTTGCACCTAATTCTTTATCAAGGAAAAATTAAATAAATTTTTCAAAAATGCAAAATTAATTTTGAAAAGTATTTTAGTTGCAAAACACATTGAATTAGCTTTCCAATTGCTCAAACGGATCAAAAATCCGAGTTCGGATAAAAAAGTTATTAGTTTTTTAAACTCTTAATTTCTTAGTATCTTTACTTATAACTTTTTCTTAACCAAGAGGGACTAAAATAAAATTTTCACATTTGAGAAATACAAATTTGTTTTTGAAAGTGTTTTCATTGAAAAGTTTATCAAATTAGCTTTCCAACGGTTCAAATGGATCGAAAATCCGAGTTCAGGTGAAAAAGTTATGCATTTCTGAAGCCTAAGTGCCCTTTTGACACTTTCTGTCTAGAGAGCACTTTGGCAGTCAAAAGTGGGAAGTTCGGCTGCCGAAGTTCAGTCTTTAAATCATGGTTTTTGAGCATTAAAAGTAATTTTGTCTAGAGAGCACTCTGGAAGCCGAAAGTGGGAACTTCGATAACCGAAAGTGACTTTTCAAAAGCTGTTTTTTGGTGCTTCAACCTTCAGCAGCTGAAGTAAATAACTCTGGCAGCTGAACCTGGGTTTTTACAACTCGATAAAATAGAGCTTTGGGTGGTTGAATGGCTAGTTTTGCATTTGATGCATCCCAACGTCTATTTTCTTACAAAAACTATAAATAGGCACTATTTATGACTGGAAACAAGTTTAGACAACAACAATCTTTTAGAAATTTATTGTTTTCTAAAGATTTTCTTCATTCTCTCTCTCTAGAACTTGAGCTACCATAGCTAATGTTGAGAACTTGATAGTTGAGTTATAAATTCTTTGTTCTGAGAGTTCATTCAAGGTTGTTGTGAGCGCTTATTGTAATTTTGAGTGTGATAGAGCTTTAAATAGCTCTTGAGTGTAAAGGGATTTGTAAAAGAGCAAGGGTTTGCTCTTGTGGTAATTGTAAGGGGTTTATTCTTCACCCAAAGAAGAATTTTAGTGGAGTTAACTCTCAAGGAGGGCCTTGAGGAGAGGACGTAGGCTTGGGTAGCCGAACCTCTATAAATCTCTTGTGTTATCATTCTTCCTTTTCTCTTTTTTGTGTTTAAATTTCTTTTAATCTTTAATTTTGCAATTAGAACCCAATTCACCTCTCCTCTTAGGTTGCTACAAGGGACAATAAGTGGCATCAGAGCAAGTCTCCATTCTACAAGATTGAATCATCTTGGAGTAAAGATAAATGGCAACCCTCAATGCACAAGAAGGTCAATCGGTGGTAAGACCTCCTTTCTTTGATGGTAATGACTTCTTGTATTGGAAAAATAGGATGTATTATTTCCTTAAATCAGAAGGGGTTGACTTGTGGGATGTTATAGATGTTAGTAGTATGCCCTAGAGCATATCATTTTGTAAGTATCTTGTACATATTTTATTATTAAAAGGCAATTTCACTTTTTCGTTTACATAATATATTTATGTGTAATAGAAAAGGTCCATTGATATTTTGTTAGAAATTCTATTCTTAAGTTTTTAAGAATATGAGTGACAATATTTCTAGCACAAAGTATCATAAATTGGTTCATAATTGTGGATACTTCACAAAGGATATGACTTATCTAGAAAGATTGTAATTATGCTTGTTCCCAAGGTATTTATATGAGATATAAATAAGATGGAGTGATGAGTCTCATGCCACATAACAAACATGATAGGCACTTATACATGATAAGTAGGCCGAACCGATGACGCATATGACAAGCACATGGAGTTTACTCTTGTCAATGCATTGTCATGTATCATATTAGTGTATATAATCTTTAGACCTGAGATAACACAGTTATCTTGTATATAGGTGGTGTAATACCCTCACTATAGCAATTCTGCATATTCTACTATTCCGGTGATCGGTGTCGGTCTGGATAGCTAGAACGTCTGGAAAAATATTTAAACTAAAGTGAGGAACCATAATTAACTCAAATATTAATAAGAAAAATTTAGGAAAAATTTTAAAAATAAAATACAACCAAGTTAAATGAGCCGGTGCCCTAGCGATGGGTAACTTAGTGGGAAGTTGCGATCCTCACAGCTAGGAGCCCTAAACCCGAGAGAAAATTCATAAAATAATTTTTGAGACTTCAAAGAAGAGTCATTGAGGTTTCTGTGGCATTAGAATGCCAAGAAAAGGTTTAGAAAATTTTTTCAATCGGTACAGACAATTTTAGTCTGTTAAGCCAAACGGAGGGCATTTTGGTCATTTTATCTTCAGAGATGAATTTTGACCGACTTGTCCAGTTAATTAAATAATTATTATAATCTAAAATATGAATAAATATTGCTAAAAATTAAATTGAAAATGAGTAGAAAAGAAAAGAAAAGAAAAATGAAAGAAATTGGGAATTTTGACATCACATGATGTCATTAAGAAGGCCTCCACCAATCACAACACAACAAGCATATTTAAAATTATTAAAAAGGAGATAAAAACAAAAACAAAACAGCCATCTTCCTTATTTGTCTCTCATTTTCGGAAATCTCTTATCTTTCTCTCTTCCATGAAAAAAAAATTTCTTCATCTCTCTTAATTTTCATTGATTTCCCTCCACAAAACCTTAGACTTCCTTCATTAAAACTTTTCTACACCACTTGGCAAGGTGTTTGGCTGCCAAGAAAGCTAAAGAAAGTGAAGGAAATTGAAAGGAGAAAATCTCTCTCTCTCTCTTTTCTTGTTTTCATGTTAGGATACAAAAAATATCAACTAGAAATTGTGGAAAAAGAAGAAAAATATGCATGATAGGACCACTTTAAATTTTGGCAGCCAAGAAAGTGTGAGGGTTTTGATGATTTACTTACAATTAAATTTGTGTATTGATGTGTATATAAGGATTGGAGTTGGGGATTTTAGGAGTTGCATGAGATTGAGACTTTGATTAATTAGGGTTTGTGATGAATTAAGGGTTATGGTATTTTAATGTTATGTGGAGTTTTAATGGTCAATTAGTGACCATTTGATTGAGTATAATGAGGAATTGAAGTGAATTGTAGCTTTGAATGTGAGGTTTGGTGTGTTGCCTTAGTGACCTGTAGGATTGGTTGTGAGTCCAGCAGGTTTGGGCAGCTATAAATAGAGTTGTATAGGTTCAATTGGTGCAAAGCCAATTCGACATGAAACTAGACACATAATGGCACAACTTTAGTGAAGAAATACTGCCCAGAAAACCAAACCAAGTTGACCTAAAAATTACCCTAATCCGGGTGACCAACAGGCTATCCTTGGAAAATGTCCAAATGCACAGTGTTTGTTCAAATGATCATACCTCAGTGTAGGCAAGTCCAATTGACCTGAAATTTTACCAGCAGAAATCTGAGACATAGACCTACAACTTTCATGAAGAACACAAATCCAAATTCTGATCATAACTTAGTCAAATTGCCAACCAAACTTAGGTCACCAAATCTGGCAGAACCAAAATTGCCTAGAAATTCTGGGTACAGGTCAATCTGGCCAGTTATGGTAAAATGACCATAACTTGAGCTACAAAACTCCAAATAGAGTCATTCAAAAAAAGAAATGTAACTAGACACAATAAGGAATAACTTTCATGTAGACAATTTTGTCAAATTCCTATTGTACAAATGACCAATGGAATAGTAAACCTAGGATATGAAATATGAAAATTTTAAATAACATGAAATAAGCTTTGAAATGGTATTGGCAACCAATGCCAACAACTTTAGAATGCAAAATGTGGTATCTTGATGAACTTAGGTTCAATAAATTTATTATGTATTAAAAAGTCAACAATTTGAGTGAATAGTAATGTGAATAGTAGTACAAAGACACAAAGTGTAAGAACTATATTGTTAAAGGGAAATTACGGCCATAAATTTGAAATCCATGAAATGTTCATGGATTGCTTGAAACATGAAAAGTAAGTCACCTAATTGATGTGAATAGATAGTTAGGGCTTATATGCCCATCACAAATAGAATTCATAAAATGAATAAATGAGAAAGGAAAAATATTTTGAATACAATGGTACATGTTAACCATTGTTTTGAATTATGATCAATATGAATAACATAATGAAAGAATAAATGAATCATATTAATGTGTGAATGAGACATTAGTTCTCATTATTATAGAAAGGAAAAGTACTTTGAGTACAATGATATAAAGGAATACTTGATATGAATTGTGATCATATAAATGTTCAAATGAATGTATAAATTATAATTGAAATTTATCATGAAATAATGAAGTCATAAAATATAATATATTAATATTTAATGATATTATGTGCCCTTGTATTGCCTAGACGTGTTTGTCAGATTAGATAGTTTGGCATGCCAATAGAGTATTGTTATAGCAGTACTGCAAAAGGCTTTATGCCTGTATTCATGGCTTTATGCTCGTACTGATGGCTTTATACCCACACTCATGGCTTTTATGCCGATTATGTGATATCATGGCTTTTTAGCCATACTGATTGCAAACGTGGTTGACGTTCTGTGTCCCATGGTATGACGGCCCAAGGCACCGCGATGTTCAGTGCCAACTACTCGTTATCCAGTTTAGTCAGCCTGTCATAGGTTACTTGGGCAGTCTAATTTATTAAAATAAGTTACGAATATTAGCAATAAAAAAATGCTAGAAAGTAAATAAATGAGAAGAAGTTATGAAATAAATTAGATTAGTTCCAAAAATTTATTCCTTAGAGTGATCTGAAGTAAATTAAATTAGTTCTAAAAATTTTAAATATTACGAAATGATTGTAAACAACTTAGAAAGTATCAAGGAATTGATAAAAAGACTAGTAGAAGAATTATAACTTAAATAACATTACAAATGTGACTTTTATAAGAATATAAGTATAAATTTTAGATTTATTTGTACATAATATAAATGATTATTGTAAAATGCAACAAGTGATTCTAGAGAGCAACACAAATGACGAAAGATATATTATATGGAAAATTTCATATGAACCCAGTAAAATTCTTGAGTATAGAAAATAAACTCCAATTATTTTTACTTATTATATTATTTCCTTGTTATATTATTGCACTATTAAGCAGCAATGCTTAGCGCGATGGATTTGTTTCCTCGCGTAGGTACTGAAGTTAAAGCCCAACGAATTCCAAACAGAGATTTTGGAGTTCTGATCTGCAGAGTGTTCAAGGTTGTCACCTCCTCAGCAATGCATGTAGATAGGGCCCATATAGATCATATTATGTATTTTGTACATTACAATTAGTTATTATTTGTAATGTAAACTATGAATTGTATGTTGAAATATAGATTATGGAACTGTAATTAATTTGTAAAACATATAAATTAATGAAACTTGACAATTTATGTAACACCCTCACTGTAGCAATTCCGTACATTCTACTGTTCCGGTGACCGGTGTCGGTTCGGATAGCTAAAACGTCTGAAAAAATATTTAGACTAGAGTGAGGAGTCATAAATAAGTTAAATAATAAGAAGAAAAATTTAGGAAAAATTTTAAAAATAAAATACAATCAAGTTAAATGAGCCGGTGCCCTAGTGATGGGTAACCCAGTGGGAAGTTGCGATCTTCGCAGCTAAGAGCCCTAAACCCGAGAGAAAATTCATGAAATAATTTTTGAAACTCTAGAGAAGAGTCATTGAGATTTCTATGGCATTAGAATGCCAAGAAAAGGTTTAGAAAAATTTTTCGATCGGTACAGACGATTTTGGCTCAATAAGCCAAAGAAGGGCATTTTAGTCATTTCGTCTTCAGAGATGATTTTTGGCCAACTTGTCCAGTTAAGTAAATAATTATTATGATATAAAATATGAATGAATATTGCTAAAAATTAAATTAAAATTGAGTAGAAAAAAAAGAAAATGAATTAAAATTATAATTTTAACCTCATGCTTATGTCACTAAGCACTCCCACCCAATCACCACTTGACAAAATAAATAAAAGGGATAAATATGAAGCAAAAATGAGATAAAAACAAAGAAATCTATTTCATCTTCACCAATCAGCTGAATCAAGAGGGAAAGAGAGAGAAAAGGAAAAGAAAGAAAGGAAGAAGGAGAAGGAGATGAACAGTAGCAGAAACAGGGGTTTAGCAGGGGCAGCATGTTTCTCTTCCGTCCAAGTGAGTTTGGCTCAACTTCTACTGTTTATTTTTGGATATGTTTGAGGTATGTATGTGTGGAAGTTATGGTTAAAATTTAGTGATTGATCAACAATTGGATTTGGAGAAATATATTGTTGAACACAGGCTGTCTGCAGGTTGAATTCTGAATTTTGGCTACTAAAATTTGAGAAAAATAAATAGTTAGAATGCTTATAAAATTATGAAATTTGGTACAAATGATATTTGGGATGTTGAGGCTGTTTTGTTAAAATTTGGTGAATTTTAGACTTGTGGTTTATGAGATATAAATAGTTTGCATGAGCTGTCTGAGTAAGACTGATTTCTGCAAAAATTCAGATTTTGAAGGGTTGAATGAATATTTTGATATCTCATGATATAGGGAAGATTTGATGCTAAAATTCTTACTGATATTGTATAGGGATGTCTTGAATATATGGTTAAAATTTGGGATTTTTCTGACTGTTAGATCATTACATATAATTTTGAATGTACAAGCTGCCAGATTGGGTATTAATGGTTTGTGGATTTGAGATTTATGATAGGAGTTTAGTCCAATTTAAGGGGAAATGCTGTTGAATTTTTATTAGATATTTAATTTGGGAAAGTGAAGTTATAATTTATTATGATTATTATGGTTATAGGAGAAATCTTGAAGAATAACAAGCTCAAGTTTGGTTTCAAAAAGGTTAGTGCTAACTCTTACATCTCTCTTCTGATTCCATGTTAGGAAGTTAAAGTGAATGAGAAATTGTTAAGAAATTGAATAAAACACTTATGTAGGAGTATGTATGAATTGTGGCAGCCAAGAGAAGGTTAGGTTTGGATGGTTTAGTTGCAATTAAGTTTGTATATTAATGTCAATTAATGTATACATATAAATTGGAGTTGAATTTTTTTTTGAGTTTGCATGAGAATGAGATTTGATCAATTAGGGTTAGTATGAAAATTGGAGATATTGTGTTTGAATGGTTAATTGGAGTTCTAATAGTCAATTAGTGACCACTTGATGAAGTTTGACCCTAAATTGGATGTAATTGTGGCCTTGAAATTGAAAGTGGTGTGCTACCTTGAGTGCCCTGCAGGTCTGGATGTGAGTCCAGCATGTTTGGGCAGCTATAACTTAGGTTGTATAAGTTCAATTGGTGAAAGGCGAATTGGACATGAAACTGACACATAATGACACAACTTTGGTGAAGAAACGCTGCCCAGAAAACCAAACCAAGTTAACCTAAAAATTACCCTAATCCGGGTGACCAACAGGCTGTCCCTGGAAAATGACCAAATGAACAGTGTTTGTTCAAATGGTAATAACTCAGTGTAGAAAAGCTTAATTAATCTAAAATTTTACCAACAGAAAGGTGAGACATAGCCTTACAACTTTCATGAAGAACACAAATCCAAATTCTGACCATAACCTAGTCGAATTGCCAACCAAACTTAGGTTACCAAATCTGGCAGAACCAAATTGCCCAGAAATTCTGGGTACAGGTCACTTCGGCCAGTTATGGTAAAATGATTATAACTTGAGCTACAAAACTCCAAATGGAGTGATTCAAAAATGGAATTAAAGAAGACACAATAAGGAACAACTTTGGTGAAGAAAAGTTAGCCCATTTTCTATTGTAAAATTGTCCAATGGAACAGTAAACTTACGTAATCAAAACTGAAAATTTAAAAATGCATCTAGGGGACTTTAAATTGCAATTGGAAATTAATACTAGCAAATATAAAACTCAAAATGTGGAATCTTGGTGAAATTAGAATTAACATATCCATTAAGTATGAAAAAGTCAACATTTTGGTTGACTAGTAAGGTGAATAGTAATCAAAATGATTAGCAAACTAAGATGAAGACCTAGAACCAATTCAAAGCTTAAATGCTTAGAATTATATGACAAATGTGGATTATGCATCCTAGTCAAAATTGTTAAAGGGAAATTAAGGCCATAAATTTGAAATCCATGAAATGTTCATGGATTGCTTGAAACATGAAAAGTAAGTCACCTAATTGATGTGAATAGATAGTTAGGGTTTATATGCCCATCACAAATAGAATTCATAAAATGTTAGTAATTCAACTTGAAATATAAAATTTATAATTACATAAGTAGATTTTTGAATGTATAAATGAGAAAGGAAAAATGTTTTGAATATAATGGTACATGTAAACCATTGTTTTGAATTGTGATCAATATGAATGATATAATGAATAAATAAATGAATCATATTAATATATAAATGAGACATTAGTTCTCATTATTGTAGAAAGAAAAAAATACTTTGAGTACAATGGTATAAAAGGATAATTGATGTGAATTGTGATCATATAAATGATCAAATGAATGTATAAATTATAATTGAAATTTATCATGAAATAATAAAGTCATAAAACACAATGTATTAATATTTAATGATATTATGTGCCCTTGTTTTGCCTAGACATGTGTGTCAGATTAGATAGTTTGGCATGCCAATAGGGTATTGTTATAGCAGTACTGCGAAAGGCTTTATGCCTGTATTTAAGGCTTTTATGCCTGTATTCATGGCTCTAATAATCGGGCATTAAAGCCATGAGTGCAGGCATAAAGCCATCAATACGGGCATAAAGCCATGAATACAGGCATAAAGCCTTTTGTAATACTGCTATAACAATACCCTATTGGCATGCCAAACTATCCAATCTGACATACATGTCTAGGCAATACAAGGGTATATAATATCATTAAATATTAATATATTGTGTTTTATGACTTCATTATTTCATAATAATTTTCAATTATAAAGTATACATTCATTTGATCATTTATATGATCACAATTCACATCAATTATCCTTTTATACCATTGTACTCAAAGTACTTGTTCTTTCTACAATAATGAGAACTAATGTCTCATTCATACATTAATATGATTCATTTATTCATTCATTACGTTATTCATATTGATCACAATTCAAAACAATGGTTCACATGTACCATTGTATTTAAAACATTTTTCCTTTCTCATTTATTCATTTTATGAATTCTATTTGTGATGGGCATATAAGCCCTAACTACCTATTGAAATCAATTAGGTGGCTTACTTTTCATGTTTCAAGCAATCCATAAACATTTCATGAATTTAAAATTTATGGCCTTAATTTCCCTTTAACAATATAGTTCTTACACTTTGTGTCTTTATATTACTATTCATATTACTATTCACTCAAATTGTTGACTTTTTAATACATAATAAATTTATTGAACCTAAATTCACCAAGATACCACATTTTGCATTCTAAAGTTGTTGGTATTGATTTCCAATACCATTTCAAAGCTTATCTTATGTTATTCAAAATTTTCAAATTTCATACCCTAGGTTTACTGTTCTATTGGTCATTTGTACAGTAGGAATTTGATAAAATTGTCTTCATGAAAGTTGTTCTGTAACACCCCTCACTCGTCTACAGTGTAGCCGAACAAGGCGTGCTACACGGTGTGCCGGAGAATCTAGTCTGTGATTATCTCATTTTCTGACCTCAATTTGATTTAATAAGTCTTTATATGATATTCATAACATACTGGTTCTATTTTCATATTTTAATAAAATTAGTATTTCAAAAATGGTAACAAAAATCTGGCAAGGTGTCTATCTGATATAGCTTCTTCATAGGTAAGTGGATCATCTCCATGATCTACTTCTTCATGAGTAGGCAACTCTTGTTCTTCTTCATGAAGGAAACCTATCTCATAGGTGGGTGAGATACCCTGGTTGATCTACAAGGAACAACTGTAGATGTTTCATCAATAGATGTAGGTTGACTAGATGGATCCATATCCATCTGATCTGTTGGTTGGTCAGAATTCTCTAATTCTAACTCTATTTGCCTTCCTTTGCCTCCTTCTTGAACAAATTATTGTTCAAGAAATGTGGCATCTCTACTTACCACAACCTTTTGTGATGTAGGCAAATAAAAATAATATCCAAAATTATCTTTTGGATATCCAAAAAATCAACCATTTTTTGATCTGGTTTTCAATTTATCAGTGTTTAGCTTTTTTATATAAGTTGGACAACCCCAAATCTTAACATGCTTAAGACTTGGTTTTCTTCCATGCCATATCTCATAAGGTGTGGAAGATACTGATTTTGATGGAATCCTATTCAGAACATACAAAGCTGATTCTATTGCAAATCCCCAAAATGAGATTGGCATATCAGTATAGCTTATCATACTACGTACCATATCCAATAGGGTACGATTTCTCCTTTCAGATACACCATTCAGCTGTGGTGTTCCTAGAGGAGTCAACTGGGAAACAATGCCATGCTCTCTCAAGTATTCATCAAATTTAGTACTCAAGTATTCACCTCCACGATCTAATCGAAGAGCTTCAATACTTTTTCCTGTTTGATTTACTACTTCAGATTTAAATTTTTTGAACTTTTTAAAGGGTTCATGTTTGTATTTTATCAAATACAAATACCCAAACCTTGATTTTGTTAGTAGTATGCCCTAGAGCATATCATTTAGTATGTATCTTGTACATGTTTTAATTAATAAAAGGCATTTTCACTTTTCCGTTTACATAATATATTTATGAGTAATAGAAAAGGTCCACTGATATTTTGTTAAAAATTCTATTCTTAAGTTGTTAATATGAATGATAGTATTTCTAGCACAAAGTATCATAAATAGGTTCACAATCGAGGATACTTCATAATAAGGACATGACTTTTCCAGAAAGATTGTAATAATGTTTGTTCCCAAGTTATTTATATGAGATGTAAATAAGATGGAATGGTGAGTCTCATGCCATATAACAAACATGATAGGCACTTATACATGATAAGTAGGCCGAACCAGTGACATTTATGACAAACACATTGTCACACCCTACCCCTCTGTAAGGCATAACATGATCCCGTAGTATACCTAATGAATTACCAACTCCGTCTACTGATAACCCATTAAATACACTACAAGGGATTTTAAAAACTTTTCTTACTTCTTTTACAGTGGTGAGCACTATTTACAGGTGTTAAAAACTTTTGTGAACTGAAGTGAAACAACTAACTCATTTGGACCATTAGAAATTTTCTGTAAAAATTTTGGCAGAGTGCCATCTGTATTTTGGATAAAACAGTTCTTCAGAAAACCTGTAAAAAGCACTTCAATATTTTTCCCAATATCAACTCTAACAAAATTCAACACAATATTTTTCTCAACTCAATCCACAACAATTTTTCAGTATTTTCAAAGGAGGAGATAAAGGAAATATAATACAAATTTTTACAAGTCAAAATAACTCATAATTCACTTTACAACTTCAATGTACAATTTTAATTTACAACTGCTCAAATAATTTACATACATATTATTACATGCATACATCAAAACCTATGTACATGGGTATATCTATGATATACCTGGAGCTTATCTGAATGTATCTTCAAGGAAATTTACTCACTGCTCTATGCTCTTCTTACCTGTGACAGCATACAAAGCTATCGCTGAGTGGTGAACTCAGTGGTGCACAACTATAATTTAAAACATAGTACAATATATATTGACAAAATTCTGATAAATAATTTGGAAATCTGAATACTCATCAAATTCCAAAACTCAAAATATTCATTGCCAATAATGTAAATCATTTGTATAAATGACTTGGAGCACAAAATTCAATTTATCATATCTTGACTATCCATTTAAGTAATTCCAACAAAATCAATTATACATAAACCATAATTAAAATCACCATTCCTTACCATTCAAAAGCCATTCTGTATCTCAAAAATCATTATGTATCTCAAATATCATATTGTATCTCAAAAGTCATTATGTATCTCAAAAATCAATCTTTATCTCACTAACTATGCAAGAGTAATCCGAAAGGGCCATATTCGATGTGATTCTAACTCCCTATGGTCGGGGAGGTCGAATCATCGTGCCTGATACCATCACAATAATGAATCTTCCGCAAGGGCCATAACGATAAAATAAACTTAGATCTAACCTCAAATCAGAGGAAAATCTAAGCCTGTGCACGTACCATGGTAATCAAAACACAACTCACTGCATTGTCTTCTCAACAAATGAGAGAGACGGGTAATAACCTAGTCAAGCATCTATAGTGAGATATAAAACAATATTACAATCCATTTAGTGAGCATAAATCACAATACAATTCGATTCAAAGTCAATTTCAATATCCAATAAAGTTTTATGCTCATCACAATTCAAATCATACAATTGCATTTTTCCATGAAAATTGCCATCACAATTCAAAACATGTTCTATCAAAATTTTCTAAAACATAATTTATTCAATCCATACAATGCTTAATACTTGTGGAAATACCATTTCACAAAGCTAAATTCATACATACTATAACAATTTTCAATAATCATTGAATTAAATCCAATGCTTGTTAAACATAATACATAAGAAAAATATGTCATTTAATCATATGAAATATTCAAATAAAATCAGTTAAAAACTAGTTGTGCACAAACACAATTTAAAACAATAATGTACAATAGTCATAATTCATTTCAATTGAAAAATTCAAAAGAAATAGTCGTTGTGCACAAATACAATTTAAAACAATAACATACAATTAATCATATGAAATATTATTCAGAGCAAAATCAGTTGAAAACTAGTTGTGCACAAACCTCGATATTTGTCTCACGATGCGGACTCAGTGTTTCCTTCCCTTTTGCTGAGTCCTTGTTAACTGAGAAACACAATTTGAAGTGTTTCAGTGCTAAATTAAACTGTCTCTATCGATGGTGTTTGGTAAATAATGCACTGAACTCAATTATTCACTTAATCACCTAATATACTAACCCTCATTGCGTTTTAGGTAAATTAGGTCTTAGTGTCGTTAATATGTCACATTCGATAGGGTTTTAGGTTTGGTACGTTTTACCAAAGTCATTTCCTTGTTTAGTGCATTTTAGTGCAAATTCTTTGGATTAGGGATCTGGTTTGACCTAACCGGACGATCTAGTTCCTCGGTTTTCGGTCTCGATCGAAACTACAAACTTGTAGATCTAGGTCTTATTGCACGGGGCAAAATTTCAGGTCAATCCGAGTTAAGTAGACCAAGTTATGGTCATTACACTCTTGCTGGTCAATTGGTATCAAATTAGGTCATTTTTAGGTCAAATTGGTCAATTCTGGTTCGGCCAGTTTTTGGACCCGAATTTGTGCAAGCTTTTTGACTTGCTTCTGGTCATTTCTGGGTTTTGGTGTCTTCATAAGACTTGTAGGTATGGGTCTTAACTATCCATGGTTAAAATTTCAGGTCAATTGGACCTGTTTTGAGTGAGTTATGGCCTAAATACTCACTGCTGCCCAAATGGTCAGTTTTTAGGTCTCAAGTGTACCTAATCCGAATTGGTCATTTTCTTAGGTCACCTTGCAAGCAGAATTTTGGTATGGTTTCTCAATGAAAGTTGGCACATTTTGTGCCTAGTTTCACCTCAAATTGGTCTCATACCAATTGAGGTTACACATTTAAGGTTATAGGCTAAAATGTACACTGCCCTCAATATGCATTTCACACCCCACTTCAAACACACATATACCTTGCAATTTTGTTCACTTCCCTACCAATCTGTTTTGGTACATTAACCACAGTATAATCTACTTTACATTAACATTATTTTGGGCAGATTACCATTACCCTCAACACACCAAATATAATTCACATTTACAATATCTCAATACCATTACATACACACCTAAACACCACTAATTCTCACATACACTTTACACAATAATTTCATACACATATCCTTCATTCCTTAATGCCACAATTCTGCCAATACTCCCATGAATATACACATTTATTCAAGTGTCCCCAAGGCTGCCGAAATTGTCCTTCAACACCACATTGCCCTACAATCCATCAATTCTCATCCAAGTGCCAAAATCACCATATATATGTGAAACAATTCATTAGGATATTAATTTACCATGATCAACATTATTTCTCATCAATTATATGCATAATAATTCATCAAATGTGTGACCCCATGGCTGTCCAAAAATGGCTATCTCAATAACTATTTAAACTTCAAAATTTCCTTCACAAAACTAACACCCATAACATAAACATAAAGTTTAACAAGAAAATTCTCAAAAATGCAAACTTACCTTTAATTGTAACTTGCTAAACCTTCACCAAACTTCTCAAAATTGGTATCAATATCTTCCTTGTGATGTGTAGACCATTTTTTGTGAAGGAACTTAAAGGATTGGAGTTGAAATGGAGAGTTAAGAAAGCTTGCATGAAAAATGGCTATGGAGTTTCCTCTCACCTCATTCACGGCAATGTTGAATTCATGTGGAGAAGATGGGGTTTCAGCTGCATATTAAGTGTACACATGTCCCACTATGTGTTTAATTAATTCCCTTAGTGGTCCACTAAAAAATTAAATCATTTTATAAGTTAAACTTTCACTTAATCCTACATTAACCCATGATTTTAGCTATTTACTTTAGGTACCACCAAATTAATTTTTCATTTCATTTTCTAAGTGTAATATTATTTATTTTTAATGGACATTTAGGTCAAAAGACAATTCAGGATGTCAAATGACCATAATGCCCCTGTTCGGGTTACGTTCCCGATTTTTCGGTAACACCGTATTTTGTCTGTTTTTCGATTTCTCACTTTTCTTTGTACTAATTATTTAATTTTTCTTTGATCTTTCTAATGATATTTATTCTTCAACAAGGGTCTATTTAAGTCCTAAAAATGTTTTCCAGGGTTCCCATGATCCGGGAGCTAGTCAACGGTCCACGCAGTGACTTCCAGTCTGATCACCTATCGCTAGGTTTCCCGGCTCGCTTAACTTGATCACATTTCTTTACTATTATTTTTTCTTTGTTTTTCTTGTATTTTCTTTTTTGTATTTCATTATTTTATGTCTCTTCACTCATATTGAAGTGTAGTTCTAGGCATCCTAGCTGTCCAGACTGACAGTCACCGGAGCAAGAGAACGCACTCTAGAACTTAGGGTGTTACAATTCTCCCCCTTAAATAAATTTCGTCTCGAAATTTTACACGACATTAGTCTCTGAACAGTGTGGTTCTTTGTCTCCTCATATCCTCTTCACGTTCCCAAGTAGCTTCGACTGAATGATGGTTCCACAAAGACTTTAACCAGTGTATCTGTTTGTTTCTCATTGCTTCACCTCATAAGCCAGAATTTTACGGGTTCTCCCTCATATGAGAGTGCTGGATTTACTTCAATCTCTTCAACTGATAGTACATGAGATGGGTCGGATCTGTACCTCCTTAACATGGACACATGGAAGACGCTGTGTATCCTTGCTAGCTCTAGAGGTAATGCTAACCGATATGCCAAAGGACCCACTCTTTCCAGAACTTCATATGGTCCGATGAAACGAGGACTCAGTTTCCTCTTTCTGCCAAATCTCATAATCCTCTTCCAAGGAGAAACTTTGAGGAATACCTTATCACCCATGCATACTCAATATCTCTTCTCTTGAGATCAACATAGGACTTTTGTGATGCGATGCAGCCTTAAGTCTATCTCTAATCAATCTAATCTTTTCCTCTGTCTGTGAACAATTTGGACCCAATCATCTTCCTTTCACCTACTTCATCCCAACATAAAGGAGTTACGCACTTTACGCCATACAAAGCTTCATATGGAGGCATCCCAATGCTTGATTGGTAGCTGTTGTTATAAGCAAACTCAATCAAAGGCAAGTGTGTATCCCAACTACCTTCAAATTCAATCACACAAGCCCGTAGCATATCCTCCAATATTTGAATAACCCTTTGAGGTTGGCCATCTGTCTATGGATGGAATGCTGTGCTGAAGTTCAATCTAGTTCTTAGGGCTCTCTGAAGACTACCCCAGAATCTAGAAGTGAACCTAGGATCTCTGTCAGACACAATTGATACTGGCATTCCATGCAGTTTTACAATCTCATATACGTACAATCTGGCTAATCTTTCCAGGCTATAGTCCATCCGAACTGGCAAAAAGTGAGCGGGCTTGGTTAGTCTATCAACTATAATATACTGTATCATGACTATTCTATGTCCTCGGAAATCTCGTCACAAAATCCATAGTTATCTATTCCCTTACAATGTTTCATAGGGTGCCACTTGTATGCTAGCTTGACACTTATTAATGTATACAAATTCTGTTAGTGGGATGTATCTGTCCCATCTCCCCTCGGATTCAAGGACAGAAGTTCTCAGTATATTCTCGAGGGTTTATTACATTTTATAGGTTATTATTATCATTTCATTTCATTATTTACAGGAACTCAATGAGTTTCAGAATTTACCTGAATCACTTGTTTCGACTGTCCATCCATCTGAGGATGATAAGTCGTACTAATATCTCTAAGCTTATAGCAATTACTGGAGTACAGGTAATTCACATTAATGTAACCGAGTCACTGACTCTAGCTACCTTACAAGTGTAGTCGTTTGATAGGCTAGTTCTGAAGTTTTAAATTTCTGACTAAAATTTCCACATTTATTTCCAGTAATAGTACCCTATTCGGGTGCAACTGTATCAATTTATAGATTACTTACAATTATTCTTAATTTATTATACCACGAGGAAGCATGTAGAGACACAATAATCCCGTGTCGGTACTGTAATCTACAGCTTACAATACAAACATCGAGAACATTACATAGTCACTACGTTATAACCTCATGGACTAGGTTTTCTAACATCTTATCCTTCTCGAATCCACTAATATCCCAAACTGATTCTGATTACAATTTCCTTTGACAATTACTAATAGTAACATTTTTGCCCTCATCTAGAGCAATTCTATTACTGTAACTTACTTTTAGGTCCTCTTGCCATACATTAGTAGGCTCACCAATTAGCTTTATAATTTACGGTATGTTAGAAAATACTTTTAGCTAAAATTCTTCCAAAATTAATGTCAATCATACTTGTTATTATAGTTATTATCCTAAAGGACTAGTCACTAATACATCAAAATTTATTCCCCTGTAAAGGAATAGCAACAAAACATAGAATTCTAACACTAACATATAAGTAAGTAGTGCTGGGATCAAATAATAACTAATTGTTTCTTTCAAAAATTAAGAACTTACTAGCAGCTACATCTGAAGTTTCTGCTCCTTTTACTTGGCGCATAGTGGACTCTCCGACTGGTGCGCTACTATATTCGGGTTGATTCACTGTGTTATAGTGGTGAGGAATACCAACTCTATTTCTATCTTGACTCTGGCTGATGGTCTGTGAACTCCGGAGAGCAGATCGAGGTGGTTTAGCACAATATTTAGCAAAGTGTCCAAGTTTTCCACAATTGTAGCAGGCTCCAGAGGCCTTATAGCATATCCCACCATGATATTTTCCACAAGTTTCACATTGGCGGGAAGGGTAGGAACTCCTAGTTGTTCGACGACTGGACCTTGGTGGTCTCTGTTTTAATGATCCACCTCTATCGTATCCCTGAGCTCGGGGTTCCTCAAATTCTTTTCTCTTTCTCAAATTACTGTTCGAGCTCTGACCCATAGGTTTCTCCCTCTTCTCTATTTCATGTTGCCCTTGTGGGGGTTGGAGTGCATACTTGGACTTGGTGTGATTATCAGCCATTTGTTGGAAGAATGTGGCCATTCTTTGGGCCATTTGTGCGATAATTTGTCTGTAAACACAGTGCAGTCAGGCCTTCGACATTTTGTGGAGCTGGGGCCTCAACTTGTTCTTCTGCCATCACAGACTGTTCTATTATCTCATTCTTCTCTTCCATTTTTCTCACAGAATTTTCTATTCTTTTACAACCAACACAAGGAGATTCCTCTCCATTAGTTCACATTTATGATGTAAATGTACTATATGTATCAAACATTTGAGCAGTTGTAGTTACTGACAAAAAGATTTCAAATTCACATTTCAAAATTTACTTTAAAACCATTGCTCTGATACCACAAAACATGTCACACCCTACCCCTCTGTAAGGCATAACATGATCCCGTAGTATACCTAATGAATTACCAACTCCGTCTACTGATAACCCATTAAATACACTACAAGGGATTTTAAAAACTTTTCTTACTTCTTTTACAGTGGTGAGCACTATTTACAGGTGTTAAAAACTTTTGTGAACTACAGTGAAACAACTAACTCATTTGGACCATTAGAAATTTTCTGTAAAAATTTTGGCAGAGTGCCATCTGTATTTTGGATAAAACAGTTCTTCAGAAAACCTGTAAAAAGCACTTCAATATTTTTCCCAATATCAACTCTAACAAAATTCAACACAATATTTTTCTCAACTCAATCCACAACAATTTTTCAGTATTTTCAAAGAAGGAGATAAAGGAAATATAATACAAATTTTTACAAGTCAAAATAACTCATAATTCACTTTACAACTTCAATGTACAATTTTAATTTACAACTGCTCAAATAATTTACATACATATTATTACATGCATACATCAAAACCTATGTACATGGGTATATCTATGATATACCTGGAGCTTATCTGAATGTATCTTCAAGGAAATTTACTCACTGCTCTATGCTCTTCTTACCTGCGACAGCATACAAAGCTATCGCTGAGTGGTGAACTCAGTGGTGCACAACTATAATTTAAAACATAGTACAATATATATTGACAAAATTTACAGTAAATAATTTGAAAATCTGAATACTCATCAAATTCCAAAACTCAAAATATTCATTGCCAATAATGTAAATCATTTGTATAAATGACTTGGAGCACAAAATTCAATTTATCATATCTTGACTATCCATTTAAGTAATTCCAACAAAATCAATTATACATAAACCATAATTAAAATCACCATTCCTTACCATTCAAAAGCCATTCTGTATCTCAAAAATCATTATGTATCTCAAATATCATATTGTATCTCAAAAGTCATTATGTATCTCAAAAATCAATCTTTATCTCACTAACTATGCAAGACTAATCCGAAAGGGCCATATTCGATGTGATTCTAACTCCCTATGGTCGGGGAGGTCGAATCAGATTCTAACTCCCTATGGTCGGGGAGGTCAAATCATCGTGCACAGTACCATCACAATAATGAATCTTCCGCAAGGGCCATAACGATAAAATAAACTTAGATCTAACCTCAAATCAGAGGAAAATCTAAGCCTGTGCACGTACCATGGTAATCAAAACACAACTCACTCCATTGTCTTCTCAACAAATGAGAGAGACGGGTAATAACCTAGTCAAGCATCTATAGTGAGATATAAAACAATATTACAATCCATTTAGTGAGCATAAATCACAATACAATTCGATTCAAAGTCAATTTCAATATCCAATAAAGTTTTATGCTCATCACAATTCAAATCATACAATTGCATTTTTCCATGAAAATTGCCATCACAATTCAAAACATGTTCTATCAAAATTTTCTAAAACATAATTTATTCAATCCATACAATGCTTAATACTTGTGGAAATACCATTTCACAAAGCTAAATTCATACATACTATAACAATTTTCAATAATCATTGAATTAAATCCAATGCTTGTTAAACATAATACATAAGAAAAATACGTCATTTAATCATATGAAATATTCAAATAAAATCAGTTAAAAACTAGTTGTGCACAAACACAATTTAAAACAATAATGTACAATAGTCATAATTCATTTCAATTGAAAAATTCAAAAGAAATAGCCGTTGTGCACAAATACAATTTAAAACAATAACATACAATTAATCATATGAAATATTATTCAGAGCAAAATCAGTTGAAAACTAGTTGTGCACAAACCTCGATATTTGTCTCACGATCCGGACTCGGTGTTTCCTTCCCTTTTCTTTGAGTCCTTGTTAACTGAGAAACACAATTTGAAGTGTTTCAGTGCTAAATTAAACTGTCTCTATTGATGGTGTTTGGTAAATAATGCACTGAACTCAATTATTCACTTAATCACCTAATATACCAACCCTCATTGCGTTTTAGGTAAATTAGGTCTTAGTGTCGTTAATATGTCACATTCGATAGGGTTTTAGGTTTGGTACGTTTTACCAAAGTCATTTCCTTGTTTAGTGCATTTTAGTGCAAATTCTTTGGATTAGGGATACTGGTTTGACCTAACCGGACGATCTAGTTCCCTCGGTTTTCGGGTCTCGGTCGAAACTACAAACTTGTAGATCTAGGTCTTATTGCACTCGGGGAAAAATTTCAGGTCAATCCGAGTTAAGTAGACCAAGTTATGGTCATTACACTCTTGCTGGTCAATTGGTATCAAATTAGGTCATTTTTAGGTCAAATTGGTCAATTCTGGTTCGGCCAGTTTTTGGACCCGAACTTGTGCAAGCTTTTTGACTTGCTTCTGGTCATTTCTGGGTTTTGGTGTCTTCATAAGACTTGTAGGTATGGGTCTTAACTATCCATGGTTAAAATTTCAGGTCAATTGGACCTGTTTTGAGTGAGTTATGGCCTAAATACTCACTGCTGCCCAAATGGTCAGTTTTTAGGTCTCAAGTGTACCTAATCCGAATTGGTCATTTTCTTAGGTCACCTTGCAAGCAGAATTTTGGTATGGTTTCTCAATGAAAGTTGGCACATTTTGTGCCTAGTTTCACCTCAAATTGGTCTCATACCAATTGAGGTTACACATTTAAGGTTATAGGCTAAAATGTACACTGCCCTCAATATGCATTTCACACCCCACTTCAAACACACATATACCTTGCAATTTGGTTCACTTCCCTACCAATCTGTTTTGGTACATTAACCACAGTATAATCTACTTTACATTAACATTATTTTGGGCAGATTACCATTACCCTCAACACACCAAATATAATTCACATTTACAATATCTCAATACCATTACATACACACCTAAACACCACTAATTCTCACATACACTTTACACAATAATTTCATACACATATCCTTCATTCCTTAATGCCACAATTCTGCCAACACTCCCATGAATATACACATTTATTCAAGTGTCCCCAAGGCTGCCGAAATTGTCCTTCAACACCACATTGCCCTACAATCCATCAATTCTCATCCAAGTGCCAAAATCACCATATATATGTGAAACAATTCATTAGGATATTAATTTACCATGATCAACATTATTTCTCATCAATTATATGCATAATAATTCATCAAATGTGTGACCCCATGGCTGTCCAAAAATGGCTATCTCAATAACTATTTAAACTTCAAAATTTCCTTCACAAAACTAACACCCATAACATAAACATAAAGTTTAACAAGAAAATTCTCAAAAATGCAAACTTACCTTTAATTGTAACTTGCTAAACCTTCACCAAACTTCTCAAAATTGGTATCAATATCTTCCTTGTGATGTGTAGACCATTTTTTGTGAAGGAACTTAAAGGATTGGAGTTGAAATGGAGAGTTAAGAAAGCTTGCATGAAAAATGGCTATGGAGTTTCCTCTCACCTCATTCACGGCAATGTTGAATTCATGTGGAGAAGATGGGGTTTCAGCTGCATATTAAGTGTACACATGTCCCACTATGTGTTTAATTAATTCCCTTAGTGGTCCACTAAAAAATTAAATCATTTTATAAGTTAAACTTTCACTTAATCCTACATTAACCCATGATTTTAGCTATTTACTTTAGGTACCACCAAATTAATTTTTCATTTCATTTTCTAAGTGTAATATTATTTATTTTTAATGGACATTTAGGTCAAAAGACAATTCAGGATGTCAAATGACCATAATGCCCTGTTAGATTCGTTCGATTTTTCGGTAACACCGTATTTTGTCTGTTTTTCGATTTCTCACTTTTCTTTGTACTAATTATTTAATTTTTCTTTGATCTTTCTAATGATATTTATTCTTCAACAAGGGTCTATTTAAGTCCTAAAAATGTTTTCCAGGGTTCCCATGATCCGAGCTAGTCAACGGTCCACGCCGTGACTTCCCGGTGCGGTCACCCATCGCTAGGTTTCCCGGCTCGCTTAACTTGATCACATTTCTTTACTATTATTTTTTCTTTGTTTTTCTTGTATTTTCTTTTTTTGTATTTCATTATTTTATGTCTCTTCACTCATATTGAAGTGTAGTTCTAGGCATCCTAGCTGTCCGGACAGCACTGGTCACCGGAGCAGTAGAACGCACTACCGAACTTAGGGGTGTTACACACATGGAGTTTACTCTTGTCAATGTATTGTTATAAATCATATAAGTGCATATAATTTTTAGACCTGAGATAGCACAGTTATCTTGTATATAGGTGATTTGAGTTTGATACTGCTTTCATACTTATACTGTGTATAGGTATATGGGCATGTGTTGGCTCCTACTAGTTATATATGGAGGTAGGTGTTGATCAAGATGGAATCTGTTCCTCTAAGTAAATAGGGATAAAATCCTATGTTCATTTAATTGTTCTTAATGTTTCAAGTTCCTAGCCAGGACAGATAGATTTAATCAGAAAAGGGTTTCTGATGAGAAAATCTTTTTAATCAAGAACTGGAATTAAAAGAGAACATAATATTTATAGCAAATAGGGTTTGACATAAACCATGACTCTAGCTCGAATTGAGATTTTGTAATAGAGAGATTCTAGTGCATGGTAACATATGATTATAAGTTCATTTAAGGTAAACCTTATTACTGATTGGGTGGCCATGGCATGCTATGCTAGCTGTTAACCATGGTCTATGAGGTGCATAAAATGATTTAGAGAAATCATTTATGGTTAGAAAGAGTTCTGAAGATATTAAGAGTTTATATCATGTCTCATTGCCAATTAGTGATGAGCCTAGTAAGTCACACACATACACAAGTAATCACCAAATTAAATATGATTTAATTGATTAATTAAAGAGTTTAATTGATTAATTAAATATGTTTGGTTTGCAATTAGATTACAAAGTCCCTAGCATGGCTTGAAACCAAATCTAGGTTATTGGATGTATAGTATAAGTTGAATTTATATTTAAAGTGTTTAAATATGAATTTAATTAATGAGAAATTAATTAATAAAGATTAATTAATTAATTTATATTTAATATAAATTGATTAGAAGAAGAGAAATAATTATTTTAGGTTGAGAACTCAAAATTAAGACACAGGGGTATTTTGGTCATTTCACAGGGAGACATGTGGCACCATGAGATGGTGGCACATGGCACTACACATAAGCTTGCCAAATGTCTTTTAATCATGTAATATAATTAAAGTCAAGATTAAATATAGGTTTGACACTTGGCACAATATGATTGGGTCAATTAAACCTAGAACCAATCAGAAGGTGACATGTGGCAAGGGTTCTAATTGGTGACCTAGCTATATAAGTGTAAAGATGAAAGAATAAAAACATAAGCTGCCATTCATCTCTTTGTGCTGCCAGCCTTGGCTACTCTCCCTTCTCTTCTTCTTCATCTCTCATCAATTCAAAGAGATTAAGAAACAATCTCTTGAATTAAAAATACTAGAAATTATTTCTAGTTTCCTGTTTATATCTGTAATCTCTCAAAAGGCAAAACTTGATTTTCTAATTCATAAAAAAAGCTTTAGAAGCTATTCAAGTGCTGCCATAGGTGATCTTGGTGTGGACAAGCTAAAGGGACAACATCTAGTGTCCTAAGGAGCATCCCAAAGTTGTCAAACACACTGCAGTGCATCAAAAGGTTAGTGCACTTATTCTTGATATAATCTAGGGTTCTAATGAATTAATCTTATTAATTCTAAAATCTTAAATGGCAAATCTAGATCCAAAACATATTAAAAGAGTTTTAATATACTGTTTATCATTGAAATCAAATAGATAAAAATAAATCTTGCATGATGCATGTGATTCTAGGTGAAAAATTTTGAATTCAATGATATAAACTTGTGTTTTTCATGCTTTCGCTCCTTCAGATTTATCATCAATAAAGGTAATAAAATAATGAAAACCGCCTCTAGCCATCTCTTTAAATGGACCACATACATCACTATGTATTAGCTCCAAAATATTTTCAGATCTTAGCCCTTGTCCAACAAAAGGTGATCTAGTCATTTTGTCCTAAAGACAGGATTCACAAGTTGAAGTAGGCTCAGAGCCCAATGAGGATAAAATCCCCATTTTCTCTAGTTTTGCAATCCTATCTTCTGCAACATGATGGCATTGCATTCATTTAGATCACTTGCATTCAATTCGTGTTTGTCATTATTATCCAAATAATAAAGACCATCATTCATATAACCCGAACCAACATATTTATTTCCAAAATAAATATTGCAAATATCATCTGTGAACTAAAATTCATAGCCATTTCTAGTCAAACTAGATATACAAATGATGTTCTTCAAAGCATCAGGTACATATAAAATATTATCCAAATACAAAACATGTCCAGATATGTAAAAAGATTTAGATCCTATGGCTAAAGCTTCAACAGTTGAGTCATCACCAATCTGGAGTCTAACATCTCGAGAACGCAAGTTGCTACTTTTTACTAGTTCCTGCATATCATAAGAAGTGTGAGAACTGACACTAGTATCTAAAACCCAAGCTGTAGATGAACTATGAGTATCATCAGAATCTAAATAACAAGATATGGACATACCTTCCGATGGTGTATCCTTCTTGTCCTTCAAAGAAGCAAGATACTTTGGGCAGTTCCTTTTCTAGTGCCTGTCGACACCATATTTTGGCCGATCTCCAAAATCAATAAAACTTTGAAACCGATCCTCGGTACTAAGTCTCCTTCGGACAGCTAATCACATTTCCGATCCCTCTTTGATAGGCTGTCACAATTCCGATCTCTCCCCGCAAAGAATTAAATCAAATTGTTAAGTTCTCGCATCAGTCAAAGCTTTACCAGTCTATCGCTCACCGAACTCTCAAACCCATTGTCGAAACTCAGGACCCGTCAAGTATATTCCTAATAAACGAAATGAACTGGCATGAGATCTTTTCTTACCAGTTTTATTGCCGATCTCCCTTTCGAAAGATTAAGAGCTAAGGTTTTGGTTCGGTTTAATGAGGATTCCGATCTTAAGTGTTCAAGTTAAATTTTCAATTTTAATCAAGTCCCATTCAGCATTTCTTCCCCACCGATCTCATGCTTATTGTGCTTTCCGATCTCTTATACTTAGATTAATAATTGCGTTTAGTTCTTGTTTCGCTATGCTCATACAATCAAATACTTAGGCAATTCAGAGATTTTCCAATCACATCCATTCATTGAACAAAAGAGACATTCCATTTCATTTCATTTTTTTTTTGTACAAGTTATTCAGCTGGAGGATTACCCCCAGCCTGATTTACATTTTGCTCACTCTCTCTCTCATCCTCGGCTTCCTCCTCACTGTCCTCATCGTCGCCCTCAGGAGCCAGGTCGGCCATCCAAGAGAAGTCCTCCCCTGGGTAACGCTTCTGGAGTTCGACCAAGAGGTCCTTGTGAGCATTCACATAGGCTCCGGCTATTCCCGTCACAACCTCTTCATCTTTCTCCTTAAGCTCCTCGTCTTTCTGCTTAAGCTCCTCGACGAGTTGAGCGACCTGAGCAGCT
This sequence comes from Hevea brasiliensis, assembly GCF_030052815.1. NCBI lineage: Eukaryota > Viridiplantae > Streptophyta > Magnoliopsida > Malpighiales > Euphorbiaceae > Hevea > Hevea brasiliensis. Next base: position 62,421,406 of record NC_079502.1, on the reverse strand, counting down.
TCGTTGGCCTGTAGCGCCTGGACTTCTCCGAGAACCCGATTCCTTTCAGCCAGAACAAGATTCAGTTCGGCCACCCTGTCCTCATAAAACTTCGCCCGCCCCTCAACTTGAGATATATAATCTTGAGCGGATGAGAGTTGGGATCGGAGGGAAGCCACTTCCTGATTTTTCTTCCCGATCTCCTTACCTGCACGAACCTTTTCCCAAACCATGGTCTGATTCACCAGGCACTCCACGTTCAGGCTCATGGATTGAGTCAAGATATCATCAAGGCTGTTCGAGGATAGCCTGTCCCGATCCTCCCGAAGGATGATGGAAGACCCCAAGACTTGGGCAAAACCGGGGTTCTCCCGAACAGTCCGGTTATTCTTCAGGGACTCGATTAGCTTTTGAGCGCCACGAGAAGAGGTCCTCCCAGAAGATTGAGAAGGACCCCTTTCCGTGCTTGGAACAACTGGAAGAGCTGGAGGCTGCTCTTCCAATCTAGGAGGAGATCGGACAGCTTCAGCGGTCGGCAGATCCGAAGGTTGAGGCGGGTCCCCTTGTACTTCCCCAGATTCATAACCAGGTGTTCGAAGCATTTCCGAACGCTTCATCTCCTTTATTTTCCGAGAGATCTCTTTGTCCTTCTTCCGCTTCCTAGAACCCTCACCACCCGCCATACTTGCACAAAGAAAAGGTCAGTGAGATCGCTAAGGTCCTGAGAGCTGAGATATAGGAAATACCAATGCCGAGGTCAGAGAGCGGAAGTTCGCGGTCTTGGCCGGTGAGCAGTTGAATAGTCCAATGGTGCAGCTCGGCAGTCACCGCATCCAAACAAGAATACTTTTGAGTGGCGGCCTGACTCTTCAGATCCATCACTATTAAGCTTTCCTCCTGGTTCAGGGTAATATGCTTCGGAAGCAAAGGCCCCTAGTACCACCAGCTACGGGGGAAGTCCTCAAAGCAGCTCGGATCTTTGCTCCTCAGAATGAAGAAACGATTCTTCCAATTCTTAAGGGATGAGGGCAGATCGGAAAAGAGCCCGCAATGAGGCTTCGCCTGAAAGAACCAGTGTTCGTCATCCTTTCGGCGAGTTAGTCTGTGCAGCTCGGCGAACACCTTAGCCGTAGGTCTGATTCCCTTAGCTCGGCATAGACCTCGGAAGGCTACCAAGATCCGCCACGAGTTAGGGTGAATTTGAGCAATGCACGCTCGGTGAAGTTTTAGGACCTCCTTATAGAAGTCATCTAGAGGGAACCAAAGACCGGCCTTTAATTGTTCCTCGTACACCATAACCATGTCATTCTCTTCAAAGGAGTGATCGACACGAAGATCGCCGTGGCACTTGATTAGCTCGTACGAATCAGGCCGAATGTTGTATTCTTGGCTAAACGATTGCAGATCGGATACTCGAAGAACCGACGGTAGCTCATCTATAGGGAGAGTCTCCCTCCCTGAAACAGGTGCACGCCTTGATGGTATGATCCGCCCCCGAGCTGGAACGGAGACCCTAGGGGGTTCAGGTTGCGTGCTTGGCCCGACTACCTCTTCTTCATCGGACGACCATGAGAACTGAATGGAAGGAAGGCTCGCCGCTCTCTGACCTTCGACACTGCTCATTTTCAAAGGAAATAAAGAACTTAAACTAAAAAGAAGATCAAAGCCCTTACCGGAGTCTGATCGACGTCGGAAGAACTTGGGAAAAATGAGGGAACTTCGAAGTTGTGAGCAAGAGACTGAAAATGGAATGAGAGAGCAAATGGCTAACCCCCCCCCATCCCTATTTATACTAGTCCGAGCATTTAATGCTCACGAGGTTCCATGCAGTGCATCGGAAAATAATCAATAAGATAATAATTGGAGAAACAAGACTTTTATTTCCAAAAAGATCGGATTACATCATTAGGGCGATCTCTAGGGATCGGATTACAATAAAGATCTAACTACATCATTTGGGCGATCTCTAGAGATCTGATTACATTAACGGATTACATCATCTGGGCGATCTCTAAGGATTGGAATACATTGGAGATCTGATTATATCAAAAGGTTGATCTAAGGATCAGTTTATAACTGATCCCAAGGATATTGCCGACCGGATGCTTCATCCGCTGTCGGAACACCCAATGTGGACCAGAATCGCTGTCGGAACACCCAATGTGATGAGAAGCCGAATGAACTCAGTTGAGAAACTCGAGATCTGTACAACCGAGGTCCACAATACAGATCGGTCAAATCCAGTTCTCTCACCATCGTCAGTTAGGGTTATGCGATCACTGGGATCGTAAATTTTCAGCCGGTGGTTAAAGAAGCTCATCGGAAAGGGATCAAAAACCACAATCATGGCCGGAACTTCCACCGGAGCAGCTAGAACAGGGAAAGTAAGAAAGGAAGAGAGGAAAATCAGATGAAGGAAATGTCTCTGTCAATAGGGGTATATATAGGGTAAAATGAGCATTTATTGCTGAGCAGAAAATGAAGCGAACGCTTCGGGAATCGAGGGGCAATTAATGCTTTGACCAGACCGGACCTAAGGAAAGGAAAGATCGGAATAATAGATCGGAAGATGGGAGACCAGCATGAAAGATCGGAAAGAACATGTGAAAGAGATTAGAAAGAGGAGGGATCGGAAGGCTAAAAAGAATAAGACAAATCCCAAATAACCGTCGTCAGAATCAGAGCCGAGGTAGTTAAAGCGTTGCAGACGAGATCTCCACCGCACGCCTAAGAATCGCCCGCAATGCTGACAGGTGCCAGGGTATGTCATGACAGTCCTGTACATCCCAATCTCCACCGTTGATCCCCCTTGTAAGGACAAACTCGGAACCCTTGGATCAAGAGAAAAGACGACAATACCAGCGTCTTCCGCTCTTAGCCCTTAGATCGTTCCGGACAAGAAGATCTGGGACCGTCAGATTGAAAGAAGAAAAGGACAAACGTTCTGAAGAGGGATCTCAGCCATTCATTTTGATTCTCTTTAATTCCTGGACATCCGATCATGTCCTTCGAAATCTTGACCCTCCATCTCCCTCAAAATAAATCCTGACCCTTCACGGGGAGCGCCCGATTCCTATAAATACCTGCATGAAAAAACTATAAAAGGATGGACGAACAAAAAAGAGAGGCTGTTATTATAGCGGAAGAACTCTGAAAACTTCATTCATTTTGTTATTCCGCTACTTTGAAGTGTTGATTGGAAAAACTTTTGAAACTAGTTTTCTGAAGTGTTTCTTGAAAAGGATTCTGAATACTGGAACTCTACATTTCCAGTTTGTTCATTATCTGGTCACACCCTCACTTTCAGCCCTTTATCATCTCTGTTTTCATTCCCACCGTCTAAGCTAAACTTCATTCCACTCGGCTTTTATCTTAATCTGATTATATTTTAGCTAAGCTCCCTTCACTTCCCGACGAACATCAGCTCTCAGGCAAATCAGTCCACTGTCTTATCTCTATTTGCCACCCCGTAGCTATTTCAGTAGATTTGGCTCCTCACAGGTAAGAGCTCATATTGCCGTTTTACTAAGTGTTTACATTTATTTTTCGCACTTTCTTTGTTCTTCTTACGTATGTGATTTTCTCCAAGTTCATTTTGTACAAAAGGACCCAAAAGAATGTTACTCTCGAGTTATCTCTTTAGTGATTAGTCCGTCATTTTATTAATCTTCGTCATTTCTGAATGCAAGTTCTCTAGCTCCTAGTAGCGTGTAAATGGTCCGGTAAGACGTAGGTAACTGTAACTTAAAGGATCTCTTTTAAAAGAGAGAACCTGAATAACGCGTCAGGAAGATAGCCAAACTATTAGGCTGACGTAAACAGCAATTCGACAAAGATGTCATAAAGTGGAATAAAACCAAAATAAACAAAACAGAATAGATCGGTCATTAATAGATATTGGTAAAATGAATACATGGAAGGTCGGTAAATCAAGTCTAGTTTTCCCCATCTAGCCAAAAGGTATCGAGAAGCCTTATTCCCAGCATCTTTGAATGCCAGAATCCTTAGCTTTAGGCTCTTATGTCATGTAGCTGAAATTAAAATCCGGGAGATCGGAAAAGTCCCTTTCAGGCTCCTGTTAATCTAAAAGAGATCGGAGGAGAGTTCTTATCCGGTCTCAATTCAAAATTTTAATAACTATTAAATAGAGATCGGAGGAGGATTCTTATCCGGTCTCCACTCAAAGTTTTAATAAATGACCATTAAAAAGAGATCGGAGGAGAGTTCTTATCCGGTCTCAACTCGAAAATTTTAATAAACATTAAAAAGAGATCGGAAGAGAGTTCTTACCCGGTCTCAACCAAAATTTTAATAAATGTCTAGAGGAGATCGGAGGAGGGTTCTTATCCGATCTCCCTCCAAAATTTTAATAAATAAGTTAAAAGAGATCGGAGGAGAGTTCTTATCCGATTCTCACATCAAACCTTAACTCAGACGTAAAATAATCCCAAAACCAAGATGATTCTCGACACCAACTCACTAAGGTTGTCTCATTTACTTGTGTATCTGGGTGATCCAAATTCAGTGAGAAATCAAATGTTCCTTTAGCCAAAAGGATTAACATTCCCATTCAAGCCCTCCTAACTAATTTATAAAGAACGCAAAATTAAATCTACTTACCCTTATTAAGGGATGAGGTGGGGTGCCTAACACCTTCCCCACCCGTTTACGGACCCCGAACCTAGAATCTCTGTTTTGAAGTGGTTTCATTTTTAATTTATCTTCCCAAATGGTTTTCTTTAGTTTTCCTCAAAACTAAGGTGGCGACTCCTCACTTTTCCCACTTCGGTGAGTGATCGTCCAGGCGACCGCAAAATCCCTTTGCGACAGCTTGGCGACTCCGCTGGGGATTATATTTTAACCCCGGTCTAGTGGTCCAAAAGTAGATTTAATTTTGTTAGATCAAATTATAGTTAGATGGGCTCATTCGGCGATGTTTTATACATTAATTATTATTGCTGCTAACTATTTTGTTTTGCCTGTTCTATTTCCTCACAGTGCTCTTCATTTCAAAAAAGGGAAAAAGGGAAAAATGGAAAAATAAAATCCCCCTGAATTGGGAAGAGGTAAAGGTGTCCCTTCACACACTAAACACTCACACGATGTCCTCACACTATGGTCCTAAACCGGGCTTTCTTACCCTTTTAGGAAAGTAGGAGGGGGTCATGTAGCGGTACCCGTGGGTTTTACCCCGTTAGTATCCGTGAAGGCTTCTGCTCAAATTGAAACTCGTTCTATTTACCGTGATACTCGTGGAATTTTCCCGACAATATCATGGGGGTAGAATGGGGCTCTCTTGTTCTGATGAGGGCAATTTGGGAACCTGTGGCTTTTAGAAAAATTAGATCCTGAGCTAAACTATCACAATAGCTGAAAGCCGTAGTAAACTACCTTATAAGATAGAACTATCCAGATAGGTAGCGCTCATCCGGTATTAGGAGTCTCCCTACTATAGGACAAAAAGGGGCATACTTACTCTTATCCTGTTCTGCTTTAATTTCCTTTTGTTCATTTTTTTTTAGGGTAATCTTGAATCCTACTAAAACACCTACACATTTTCCTACTTTGATAAATGTGTACGTGTCACCCTGTCAACAGTATGATTCAAAATTACCCTAATTTGTCTTACTAACGAATTTTCCCGCAGGCATTACCAAACCAAGAGTCTGTAAAAGGATAGGCATCATTTTTATCATGGCATCCTCGAGTCAGTCGGCAGAAGAGGCTCAGCATGCTAAACTTTGGTCCAAATTAGCTCATAGGTCGGTACCCTCGCAAAATGATGTTTCCGAGGCACACGCTAGCTCAATACCTTCACTAGATCTGGATAAAATAGAGGTCAGAATGAACAACCTCGAGGGTCTGTCTAATAGATGGAGGTCGCTTCCCGATCAGGTCAAGGTACGATTTGAAGAGAAGTACGGAAGGATTGCAACCTTAATGCGAGTCAAGGTCCAAATCCCGGCATTAAAAGCCATGTTGTCGGTTTGGAATCCTAAGTACGGGGTATTCTCTTTCAATGACATTGATCTGATTCCCACTATGGAAGAATATCAGGCATTACTAGGGATTCCGTACTCATTGCAGAACCGAATCTACCTACACCTTGAGCATAGGCAGACCTGGAAACGATTAACACATTTGTTGGGCATCCCTTCGGAGGAGGCGAAGTCAAAAGAAACAGTCAAAGGGAACACACATGGATGGTATTGGACGTACCTCGAGAAGCGGTTAGATCATTACCTCCAAGAGAAACAGTGGGATCAAGCTTCAGTGGCACTCGCCTTGGGAATCTATGGTCTGCTTCTGTTCCCGGGGCCATTGGGAATCATCACTTGCAGCGCGGTGGAGGTATTTTGGACAGTAGAAAGGCAGGGGATCAATCCGATGCCAGCAATTCTTGCAGACCTGTTGACCCTTACACCGCGAGAAGGCGGGGCAAAGGGTCCATTAAGTGTTGTTCTCAATTGTTATACCTCTGGATTATCAGTCACGTGTGTCCTGTGGAGACAAAGGGATTGACTTGGTATCTTGACCAGCCTCCCATCGAGAGAATGACCCGGTTAGTAATCAGTCTGAAGAATGAACAGCAGTGGTGGGAACGGATTTTGAGTTTCAATGGCCATAATTACTGTTGGAGGAAGCTGTGGACGTCAGGCCAACCCGTTCTGATCGGTACAGGGGGTAATCAGGCGGTGTCCCTAATTGGAATAACCGGGTATACAAGTTACACTCCGGCATTGGTAATGAGGCAGTTTGGCTCAACGCAGTCCGTGATCAACATCAAAGAATACCACCAAGGTCACTTCTACCATGAGCTCAAGGAAGAAGAAGGGTTGAAAATGGCTCGCAAGTCTTGGGAAAACATCACTCTGATGGAGAGATCACCCAAAGGCCCAAGTGCCTCGGGCGATTATCTTAAATGGAGAACTGACAGGGACCGAGAACACTCTACTGTAGAATTCAAGGACAGCAACCCTCGCCAAAACGCCCTATTAGAGGAAGCTGATAATCGCCTGGTTGACTCGCTACAAAAGGCAAATACCGAGAACTCACAGTTGCAAGAACGAATGAAACAATGGGAGGACCAACAGCAGAAACTTAAGAGAAGGGTGAGAAGACTCAAGGAAGAGGCAAGAGCCGAAAGAATGGAGTTAGAAAAGCAAGAGGTGCAGTGGGAAAAGGAAAAAGACTCTCTTCAAGCTGAGGCCAAAGAAATGAAAGTGCAGAATAGTAAGCTTCAGGAAAAGATGAAATACCAAGAAATACTCATTGAAGAGTATAAGCAAGAAAACAAAAAGAAGAAGCTTGAATTAAAAGAACAAGCACTACTCATCAACGATATCTTGAAAGAGTGTGCTAAAGAAAGGAAAGAGAAAGAAAAACAAGCTGCTCTCTATCAAGGACTGAAAGAGAACGTTGACCAGCTGGAAAAAACGATAGCACAGGGAAAACAAGAACTATTACCTGAATCCGAGTACGCTCTGAAAGCATTCGATCCTGCCAAGCAAGAAGAAAGGTTATATGAGTATCTCAGAAAATGTCATCTCATTATAAAGAACCTCCCAGAGCCTAGGCCGATGTAAAGAATATGGTGTACAAATTATTCAGTTAATGAAATGATTTTGGACCATTGATTAGTAAATTTGTGAATGAATAATATGACTCCCGTAGGAACTCCCTCGCTAGGGTTATGTGAAAAATTGAATGCGCTATATGGACAGGTATCATAAATGCGCATTCAATCCCGTCATTCACAGTCAGACTATCGGACGATGCCATGATAAAGTTGATGCGATTGTCCTTTTACAGATTTCAACCTGGCTCTCAAATGCCACTGTATCCTTCGTCCAGACCAGGACTTTTAGTTTCTTTGCAAAATTCAAAGTTCATTTAAAATTTTCTTTTTTTTACCCCTCACAGGAAATCAATATTGCTTCAAACAAGGCAAGTCTGACCAAGCACACGGTTCAACCTAAGCGAGTGTACTTAACAAGATCTCGAACAAGGAAGATAATGGAAAATCAGGAACAAGTACAGAACCTACAGGGGCAAGTCTCCGAGTTGAAAGATCAGCTTTCTGAAATTATGAGACTAATGAAGGAAATGTCTCAGAATAAACCTACTTCAGAGCCTAGCCCATCATTACCTCCTCCGCCTCCTACGACAAATGATCCTCATCAAGCTTCAACTTCTTTTACCTTTCAGTCTCCCATCCCGGACCCGACAATCACTGTCAATCCGGTTACCACAAATAATGACCTACCTTACTCTCATTACCCAACCATTCCAAACACCGACCCTTACCCTTCAAATTCAATCCCTCCAATTCACTTCACCCCTCATCTCCCAACTGGGGGAATATCCCAGGCAGTGGGAGGGGAAAATAAGTCAAAAGAAAGCGAGAAACTGTCTGCTCTAGAGGAAAGATTGAGAGCAATTGAAGGGCTAAATATGTATTTCTCTGTGGATGTGGCATAACTGAGAGTGTGTCCCGATGTGGTGGTACCTCCTAAATTCAAGGTCCCCGATTTTGACAAGTATACTGGGAATTCGGACCCTCGAATTCATTTGGCCACCTATATTGCCAAGATGTCCTCTATGACAGATGATGATAGATTGTTAATCCACTTCTTCCACGAGAGCCTCTCTGGAGCAGCCCTGAGGTGGTGCGTTCAGTTAGATAGGAGCAGACTACGCTCCTGGAAGGATTTAGCCGAGGCCTTTTTGAAGCAGTACAAATTTAACTGCGATGTGGCCCCCACAAGGAGGGATCTTCAGAATCTGGTGCAGAAAGACCGGGAAAGCTTCAAGGAGTATGCCCAAAGATGGAGAGAAAAGGCGGCAGAAGTCCACCCTCCGGTGACTGACAATGAGCTGTGCTCTCTATTTATCGAGACTTTGAAGGCTCCCTACTTCAACTTGATGATTGGGAACACTTCTAACAGCTTCTCTGACATCATACAGGCCGGTGAAAGAATAGAGGCCAATCTAAGAATGGGACGGTTGCAGGAGTTGGCTGAGAACCCTGCCAAGAAGACTGCCAGCTTTGGCAAGAAAAAGGAGGGTGAGGTACATTCTGTCACCCGTCAAAACAATTATTCCCCATTCCCCCAAAACAACTACCGGCCGTATCCTTCCTCTCCTGGCCAAACCATCGCAAACATTCCACCTCCGTTTCCTAATTATCCGCAACCACGCCCACAATATCCCCCACCTACAAATTTCCAACCAAGACCACCTCCTCCTCCCGTTCAACCAAGACCACCACAAAGCAACCCAAGACCTCCAAGGAACCCTGATCCACCTCTTCCCCTCCCTCTCAATGAAATATACCAATACCTTATCGGTATAAACCAAATCGTACCAGTCCCCTTGGACCCAATCCAGCCGCCATATCCCAGGTGGTATGATGCCACTGCCCGTTGTGAGTACCATGGAGGGGCACAAGGGCATTCAACTGATAACTGCGGGGCACTCAGAGGGAGAGTGCACGCTTTAATCTGAAATGGGTGGTTGAAGATCGAGGGAAATGGATCCCTCCCCAATGTTACCTCAAACCCACTGCCTAACCACAATGTGGGCAGTGGTGTAAATATGATTGAGTCTGAGGAAGAAAGATCAACACCGGAAGTGGACAAGCTGGTTCCCTACTTTAAGGAGATTTTTGCTGTAGCAATGAGGGAAGGCTACCTTTGCCCTCAGGTAGCGGGATTCGAAGAGAGTACGGGGTGTCCTTACCATGGAGGGGCAGCTGACCATGAGCTGCGAGATTGTGAGGGGTTCAGGCAAGAAGTCCGGAACTTATTGTCTCTCAAGGTTCTGAGGTGCCAGACAAAGTCAAAGACGGAAGAGGGAGTGAACACCACTAGGTTCAGCCAAACTGCTTCTACCTCCAAACCCAGAATCACCTTCTCACCCCCGGTAGCCTCACCGCCAGTAACGGTTATCCGAACTCCGCCTCAGCTCCCCGTCACCAATACTCACGCTGTCCCATGGAATTATAATTTCCAAGTTTTCACTCAGGGAGCGTCAAGCAGTACATCGGCTCCTAGTCTTGTCTCACCTCCGGCACCACCAAAACCATGTTTCGCTCCCCATGAGCACTTCAGGATGACTTATGCTGGACCTGCCAGTGACATTACTCCCCAGACCAGTTCTCAGCCCATTATCACAAGAAAGCCCTCTCCACCTGAGCAAGAAGTCGAGTTTATAACTCGAAGTGGGAGGTGTTACGGGAACGAAGAAAGAGAGAGGAGGAAAGTGAAAGTAAAAATGGGAGAGTCATCAAGAAATACAGAAGAGGAGGTGGAGAAAGCAGGGGAAGTAGAGCCTGTTGAGCACAAGGAAGAGGAAGAACTGCTGCTCCAAATAATGAAACAGAGCGAGTATGATGTGGTGGAGCAGTTGAGAAAAACACCCGCCCGGATTTCACTGTTATCACTGATCCTGAGCTCGGAAGTCCACCGACAAGCCTTACAAAGAATCCTGGATCAAGCCTTTGTAAACCCCGACATTACTCCGGGGCAGTTTGAGAAGATAGTAGAACAAATCTCGGCATCGGCTTTGTAGCCTTTTCTGAAGAGGAGGTAGACCCCGCAGGCTTAGGGCACAATAAAGCTCTACATGTAACTGTGAAGTGTAAGGGTTGTATAGTGGCCAAGGTCCTCATCGATAACGGATCAGCCCTCAATGTACTGCCTAGCGCTACCTTAGCCAGGCTGCCGGTCGACCAATCATATATACGTCAGAGTGCTATGGTGGTAAGAGCCTTTGACGGTACCAGGAGAGAGGTGCTGGGAGACATTGACTTGCCAATCCAAGTCGGTGCATGTACTTTCAACGTCACGTTCCAGGTGATGAACATTGAGCCGGCTTACACTATGCTGTTGGGAAGGCCATGGATCCATTCTGCGAATGCTGTTCCTTCGACTTTGCACCAGAAGATCAAATACATTAAGGACGGCAAAATCATCACTGTAAGGGGCGAAGAAGCCATACTGGTCACCAAGCCGCAATCACTTCCTTATGTGGAAGCGGCCGAGGAATCGTTGGAGAGTTCTTTCCAGGCCCTTGAACTGCAAGATACCGGGAAGGAGGGGGCTATGGCTATGGTGGCCAAAGTGATGTCGAGGAACGGGTATCAAGAGGGGAAAGGCTTGGGCACCACACTGCAAGGAATCGTGGAACCCATACCGGCTATTCAGAAGATAGGCCGTTGTGGTTTGGGATATGAGGAGGATGCCCTCGTGGATGGACGGTTCTGGATGAGGAAAATACTTCGGGATCAGAGGTTTGACCAGGAGATGGGAAAGATGAAAATAGTCCCGAGAATTACGGAGATCTTCACTAAACCGGTCATTCAACATCCGGCAAATACAGAAGAATCACCCGATGATCCATCCATAGATGTCATCCAACTGGACTCCTTGTATGAGGCCCTAGTATCGCCAATGGCTGAGGGGCAGGAGTTGGACAACTGGACAACAGAGGATATCCCTGTACTCAATCTCGAGTAAAGTACCTTTGGTTATCAACACTTGATCATTTTGTCCATGATGACAAGTGTAATACTGTAAATGGACCTTTTCTTATGGCATTAATATTAATGAATTGATAGCGCATTTTAAATCCAATACTCTCTTTCTTTCCTTTTTTTTCCATCCTTATAACACGTTCTATTCTTTATTTATTCAGGACCATTCATCAATTAACACCTAATAATCCAATAGACTCAGAAATCCCTCTGGTTAATTTTGAAATCCCCATAACTGCCATTACTTCAAGTGATTCTGAGGAAGACCTTACACAAGAAGACAGTGAAAAGGATGAGCCCTCCCTCGTGCCTTGTGGAAACGAGATGCATACAATAAACTTGGGCACGGAAGAAGTAAAAAGGGAACTTAAGGTAGTGGAGAGTGAAGAATTGGGAGATATGATCAGTCTGCTTAAAGAATTCCTCGATGTATTTTCCTGGAGCTATGATGATATGGTGGGTTTGGACCCTCAGATAGTAACGCACAAAATTCCCTTAATTCCAGGAACGATTCCGGTGAAGCAGAAACTAAGGAGGATGAATCCCGACACACTGCTCAAGGTTCGGGATGAAGTCAAGAAACAGTATGACGCCGGGTTCTTGGAAGTAGTCAAATATCCCCAATGGGTGGCTAACATCGTCCCGGTAATGAAGAAGGACGGGAAAGTCAGGGTGTGCGTTGACTACAGGGATCTTAATAAAGGGGCCAACTGATGTATGGGAAATGTATTTTGATGGAGCAGTCAATTTATTCGGGAATGGAATCGGAGCTGTACTAGTATCCCCGGACGGAAAACACTTCCCGATAGCTGTCAAGTTGAGATTTGACTGTACTAACAATGTCGCAGAATATGAAGCTTGTGTAATGGGTTTACAAGCTGCTATCGAGATGAAAATCAGAAAGTTGGAGGTGTACGGAGACTCGGCTCTGATAATTTATCAAGTCAAGGGAGAATGGCAAACTAAGGATCTCAAGTTGATCCCATATCAGAAGTACTTACTGGAGCTGATTAAGGAATTCAAAGAAATCTCTTTCACCCATCTTAGCAGAGACAAGAATCAATTTGCTGATGCCTTAGCTACTCTAGCTGTTATGGCTCAAATCGAAGAAGGGCAGACGACTCAAGCATTGAGGATTAAAGCAAGGGATGAGCCAGCTTACTGCTTCATGGTTGAAGAGGAGCCCGATGGAAAGCCTTGGTATCATGATATCCTGGTCCACTGCAAAACCAGAGAGTTCCCCTCAGGGGCAAGCAAAAATGAAAAGAAGATGATTCGGAGATTAGCGTTGGGATACTTCCCCAGTGGAGAAACCCTATACAAGAGGAGCTCCAACGGCGAATTATTGAGATGTGTGGATGCAAAGGAGGCAAAGAAAATCCTTTTTGAAACTCATGAGGGAAGCTGTGCAACCCATGCCAATGGACACATGATGGCCAAGCAAATCATGCGACGGGGATATTTTTGGACCACAATGGAAAAGGACTGCATCGAGTATTTCCGAAAGTGCCATAAGTGTCAGATTTATGCGGATCCAATAAATGTGCCACCTCACAAGTTATTCAATCTCGTCTCACCATGGCCTTTCGCAATGTGGGGCATCGATGTGATTGGTCCCATCAATCCCAAGGCATCCAATGGACACAGATTTATCCTAGTGGCCATCGATTATTTCTCCAAGTGGGTCGAGGCGACATCCTATGCTCACATTACACAGAACACGTTTCTTAAATTCTTCAAAAGCAACATCATCTGCCGGCATGGCCTCCCGAATGAAATTGTCACTGATAATGCCAAGAACTTGAATGGTCCGAAGGTTCAGAAACTGTGTGATCAATACAGAATCCGACATCTCAACTCCTCCCCATACCGTCCCCAGATGAATGGAGCGGTGGAAGCTGCAAACAAAAACCTCAAGAGGATAATTCGGAAAATGACGGTCACATATAGGGATTGGCATGATATGCTCCCCTACGCTCTTCACGCATACCGGACTTCCGTGAGGACCTCAACCGGGGCAACTCCATACTCACTGGTCTACGGGATGGAAGCAGTATTACCTATTGAGGTCGAAATTCCTTCCTTAAGGATTCTGAAGGAATCAGGAATTGATGAATCAGAATGGATCCAGTCGAGGTGGGATCAGGTAAAACTGATGGACGAGAAAATATTAAAATCAGCATGTCATGGGCAATTATACCAGAGGAGAATGGCTAGGGCATTTGATAAAGGTGTCCGCCCACGCGAATTCCAACCCGGGGACCTAGTACTGAAGAAAGTGCTGCCGAACCAAAACGATCCCCGGGGCAAATGGTCACCAACCTATGAGGGACCCTATGTGGTTAAAAAGGCATTTTCTGGAGGAGCCTTGATCTTGACCCACATGGACGGTGAAGAATTCCCGAGACCTGTGAATGCCGACACTGTCAAGAGGTACTATGCATAAAATGAGTGAAGGATGAAAACCCGAAAGGGCGTCCCAAAAAAAAAAAAAAAAAAAAAAACTTGGGGTGAAAACCCAAAAGGGCGCCCCAAGAACCAAAATGGAGAAATAAGGAAGGGGATATGAAACCGAGGATGGAGAGGGAACTGTCGCGGCATGAGACTTCAGAGAACTTGAAATGATGGCAGTTAAAAGACTTCAAAACCAACTATAAGGAATATGTGAGATCTATCCTTGTACCCTTCCTTTTCCTTTGAAAGTCTATCCCTATTTTTCCTAAAGCCATAATAAAATTATACTTTATTCCTTCTGCTTTTGTTTTCCTGTTTACTCACTTTTTAAATACTATCCTTTCTCTTTGTTTAATGCGCTATTGATTAGTTAAAATTTTTGCCATAAGATTTGAATTCGAAAATTGATAACCTCACGTACTTTACTATGAGATTTGCAGGGAATGGTCTTCAAAAAAAATAAAATAAAATAAAATAAAATAAAATTAGGAGTGAAAACCCGAAAGGGCGCTTCTGGTCAAATGGACGAAAAGAAAGTAAAAACTCGCAAGGGCGCTTTCCGTAAAATAAGGAGAAAGTCGGGAACAGAAAAGGGGCATCCGAAGGAATGGGATCATGGGTCAAGTCTTGCAACTCCTCCTCCATTAATCATCGGCCTTCGGTATCTTGTTAAGTACACTTCGTCAGGGAAAGAACTTCATTGTGTCAGGGTTAGACTTGCTTTGTAAGTGATTTTAATTTCCTGCAATTTAATTTTCCTGTTATCAACCTCTGGTTCCTTGATCTAAGTTGATTTTAATTTTATGCAATTTACATTTCTGCTATCAATCTCTGGTTCCTTGATCTAAGTTGATTTTAAATTCCAGCAATTTACATTTCTGCTATCAACCTCTGGTTCCTTGATCTAAATTGATTTTAAATTCATGCAATTTACATTTCTGCTATCAACCTCTGGTTCCTTGATCTAAGTTGATTTTAATTTCATGCAATTTACATTTCCTGTCATCAACCTCTGGTTCCTTGATCTAAGTTGATTTTAAATTCCTGCAAGTTACATTTCTGCTATCAACCTCTGGTTCCTTGATCTAAGTTGATTTTAAATTCCTGCAATTTACATTTCTGCTATCAACCTCTGGTTCCTTGATCTAAGTTGATTTTAAATTCCAGCAATTTACATTTCTCTATCAACCTCTGGTTCCTTGATCTAAGTTGATTTTAAATTTCCTGTCATCAACCTCTGGTTCCTTGATCTAAGTTGATTTTAATTTCATGCAATTTACATTTCTGCTATCAACCTCTGGTTCCTTGATCTAAGTTGATTTTAATTTCATGCAATTTACATTTCCTGTCATCAACCTCTGGTTCCTTGATCTAAGTTGATTTTAAATTCCTGCAATTTACATTTCTGCTATCAACCTCTGGTTCCTTGATCTAAGTTGATTCTAAATTCCTGCAATTTACATTTCTGCTATCAACCTCTGGTTCCTTGATCTAAGTTGATTTTAAATTCCAGCAATTTACATTTCTGCTATCAACCTCTGGTTCCTTGATCTAAGTTGATTTTAATTTCATGCAATTTACATTTCTGCTATCAACCTCTGGTTCCTTGATCTAAGTTGATTTTAAATTCCAGCAATTTATATTTCTGCTATCAACCTCTGGTTCCTTGATCTAAGTTGATTTTAAATTCATGCAATTTACATTTCTGCTATCAACCTCTGGTTCCTTGATCTAAGTTGATTTTAATTTCATGCAATTTACATTTCCTGTCATCAACCTCTGGTTCCTTGATCTAAGTTGATTTTAAATTCCAGCAATTTACATTTCTGCTATCAACCTCTGGTTCCTTGATCTAAGTTGATTTTAATTTCATGAAATTTACATTTGCTGTCATCAACCTCTGGTTCCTTGATCTAAGTTGATTTTAAATTCCTGCAATTTACATTTCTGCTATCAACCTCTGGTTCCTTGATCTAAGTTGATTTTAAATTCCAGCAATTTACATTTCTGCTATCAACCTCTGGTTCCTTGATCTAAGTTGATTTTAAATTCCAGCAATTTACATTTCTGCTATCAACCTCTGGTTCCTTGATCTAAGTTGATTTTAATTTCATGCAATTTACATTTCTGCTATCAACCTCTGGTTCCTTGATCTAAGTTGATTTTAATTTCATGCAATTTACATTTCTGTCATCAACCTCTGGTTCCTTGATCTAAGTTGATTTTAAATTCTAGCAATTTACATTTCTGCTATCAACCTCTGGTTCCTTGATCTAAGTTGATTTTAATTTCATGCAATTTACATTTCTGTCATCAACCTCTGGTTCCTTGATCTAAGTTGATTTTAAATTCCAGCAATTTACATTTCTGCTATCAACCTCTGGTTCCTTGATCTAAGTTGATTTTAAATTTCCTATCATCAACCTCTGGTTCCTTGATCTAAGTTGATTTTAAATTCCAGCAATTTACATTTCTGCTATCAACCTCTGGTTCCTTGATCTAAGTTGATTTTAAATTTTCCTGTTATCAACCTCTGGTTCCTTGATCCAAGTTGGTTTTAATTTTCTAGTATTCTAACTTCCGTTGCCAAATTCTAGGTCATTAACTTAGGTACACCTAATCGTCCAAAATATGAGTCTAAATCTTTACATAATTCCTACACGGAAATTTTCCTTTGATAGAAATTATGTAAAGAGGGGCAGCTGTCGACACCATATTTTGGCCGATCTCCAAAATCAATAAAACTTTGAAACCGATCCCCGGTACTAAGTCTCCTTCGGACAGCTAATCACATTTTCGATCCCTCTTTGATAGGCTGTCACAATTCCGATCTCTCCCCGCAAAGAATTAAATCAAATTGTTAAGTTCTCGCATCAGTCAAAGCTTTACCAGTCTATCGCTCACCGATCTCTCAAACCCATTGTCGAAACTCAGGACCCGTCAAGTATATTCCTAATAAACGAAATGAACTGGCACGAGATCTTTTCTTACCAGTTTTATTGCCGATCTCCCTTTCGAAAGATTAAGAGCTAAGGTTTTGGTTCGGTTTAATGAGGATTCCGATCTTAAGTGTTCAAGTTAAATTTTCAATTTTAATCAAGTCCCATTCAGCATTTCTTCCCCACCGATCTCATGCTTATTGTGCTTTCCGATCTCTTATACTTAGATTAATAATTGCGTTTAGTTCTTGTTTCGCTATGCTCATACAATCAAATACTTAGGCAATTCAGAGATTTTCCAATCACATCCATTCATTGAACAAAAGAGACATTCCATTTCATTTCATTTTTTTTTTGTACAAGTTATTCAGCTGGAGGATCACCCCCAGCCTGATTTACATTTTGCTCACTCTCTCTCTCATCCTCGGCTTCCTCCTCACTGTCCTCATCGTCGCCCCCAGGAGCCAGGTCGGCCATCCAAGAGAAGTCCTCCCCTGGGTAACGCTTCTGGAGTTCGACCAAGAGGTCCTTGTGAGCATTCACATAGGCTCCGGCTATTCCCGTCACCACCTCTTCATCTTTCTCCTTAAGCTCCTCATCTTTCTGCTTAAGCTCCTCGACGAGTTGAGCGACCTGAGCAGCTTCGTTGGCCTGTAGCGCCTGGACTTCTCCGAGAACCCGATTCCTTTCAGCCAGAACAAGATTCAGTTCGGCCACCCTGTCCTCATAAAACTTCGCCCGCCCCTCAACTTGAGATATATAATCTTGAGCGGATGAGAGTTGGGATCGGAGGGAAGCCACTTCCTGATTTTTCTTCCCGATCTCCTTACCTGCACGAACCTTTTCCCAAACCATGGTCCGATTCACTGTGCACT
Source organism: Hevea brasiliensis (assembly GCF_030052815.1). NCBI lineage: Eukaryota > Viridiplantae > Streptophyta > Magnoliopsida > Malpighiales > Euphorbiaceae > Hevea > Hevea brasiliensis. Next base: position 62,403,623 of record NC_079502.1, on the reverse strand, counting down.
CCACGCTGTGCTCATGGATTGAGTCAAGATATCATCAAGGCTGTTCGAGGATAGCCTGTCCCGATCCTCCCGAAGGAAGATGGAAGACCCCAAGACTTGGGCAAAACCGGGGTTCTCCCGAACAGTCCGGTTATTCTTCAGGGACTCGATTAGCTTTTGAGCGCCACGAGAAGAGGTCCTCCCAGAAGATTGAGAAGGACCCCTTTCCGTGCTTGGAACAACTGGAAGAGCCGGAGGCTGCTCTTCCAATCTAGGAGGAGATCGGACAGCTTCAGCGGTCGGCAGATCCGAAGGTTGAGGCGGGTCCCCTTGTACTTCCCCAGGTTCATGACCAGGCGTTCGAAGCATTTCCGAACGCTTCATCTCCTTTATTTTCCGAGAGATCTCTTTGTCCTTCTTCCGCTTCCTAGAACCCTCACCACCCGCCATACCTGCACAAAGAAAAGGTCAGTGAGATCGCTAAGGTCCTGAGAGCTGAGATATAGGAAATACCAATGCCGAGGTCAGAGAGCGGAAGTTCGCGGTCTTGGCGGTGGCGCTTGAATAGTCCAATGGTGCAGCTCGGCAGTCACCGCATCCAAACAAGAATACTTTTGAGTGGCGGCCTGACTCTTCAGATCCATCACTATTAAGCTTTCCTCCTGGTTCAGGGTAATATGCTTCGGAAGCAAAGGCCCCTGGTACCACCAGCTACGGGGGAAGTCCTCAAAGCAGCTCGGATCTTTGCTCCTCGTAATGAAGAAACAGTTCTTCCAATTCTTAAGGGATGAGGCAGATCGAGAAAAAGAGTCCGCAATGAGGCTTCACTGAAAGAACCAGTGTTCGCCATCCTTTCGGTGAGTTAGTGCATGCGGCTCGAACTCCTTAGCCGTAGGTCCGATTCCCTTAGCTCGGCATAGACCTCGGAAGGCTACCAAGATCCGCCACGAGTTAGGGTGAATTTGAGCAATGCACGCGGTGAAGTTTTAGGACCTCCTTATAGAAGTCATCTAGAGGAACCAAAGACCGGCCTTTAATCGTTCCTCGTACACCATAACCATGTCATTCTCTTCAAAGGAGTGATCGACACGAAGATCGCCGTGGCACTTGATTAGCTCGTGCATTTAATCAGCCGAATGTTGTATTCTTGGCTAAACGATTGCAGATCGGATACTCAAGAACCGACGGTAGCTCATCTATAGGAGAGTCTCCTCCTCAAACAGTGCACGCCTTGATGGTATGATCCGCCCCAGCCGAACGGAGACCCTAGGGGTTCAGTTGCGTGCTTAGCCCGACTACCTCTTCTTCATCTGGACGACCATGAGAGCTGAATGGAAGGAAGGCTCGCGCTTCCGACCTTCGACACCGCTCATTTTCAAAGGAAATAAAGAACTTAAACTAAAAGGAAGATCAAAGCCCTTACCGAGTCCGATCGGCGTCAAGAACTTGGGAAAATGAGGGAACTTCAAGTTGTGAGCAAGAGATCAAAAATGGAATGAGAGAGCAAATGGCTAACCCCCATCCCTATTTACACTAGTCCGAGCATTTAATGCTCACGAGGTTCCATGCAAAGGCATCGGTTAATGGGATTCGCCAAATTGCTCGACACGCCTCTCGAACATTCCGAGATCGTTAATCGGAGATCGACATAATAAGTTGAATGTTTTGAATGAAGGATCGCTTAAGAGTCGCTTTGTTAGGAACCAGATCGACAAATATATCGTAGATCGAAAATAATCAATAAGATAATAATTGAGAAACAAGACTTTTATTTCCAAAAAGATCGATTACATCATTAGGCGATCTCTAGGATCGGATTACAATAAAGATCTAACTACATCATTTGGGCGATCTCTAGAGATCCGATTACATTAATCGGATTACATCATCCGGCGATCTCTAAGGATCGGAATACATTGAGATCCGATTATATCAAAAGGTCGATCTAAGGATCGCTTTATAATCGATCCCAAGGATATTGCCGACCGGATGCTTCATCCGCTGTCGGAACACCCAATGTGGATCAGAATCGCTGTCGGAACACCCAATGTGATGAGAAGCCGAATGAACTCAGTTGAGAAACTCGAGATCTATACAACCGAGGTCCACAATACAGATCGGTCAAATCCAGCTTCTCTCACCATCGCCGCTAGGGTTATGCGATCACCGGATCAGAATTTTCAGCCTGGTGGTTAAATAAGCTCATCGGAAAGGGATCAAAACCACAATCATGGCCGAACTTCCACCGTGCAGCTAGAACAGTGGAAAGTAAGAAAGGAAGAGAGGAAAATCAGATGAAGGAAATGTCTCACCAACAGGGGTATATATAGGGGAAAATGAGCATTTATTGCTGAGCAGAAAACGAAGTGAACGCTTCGGGAATCGAGGGGCAATTAATGCTTTGACCAGACCGGACCTAAGGAAGGGAAAGATCGGAATAATAGATCGGAAGATGGGAGACCAGCATGAAAGATCGGAAAGAACATGTGAAAGAGATTAGAAAGAGGAGGGATCGGAAGGCTAAAAAGAATAAGACAAATCCCAAATAACCGTCGTCAGAATCAGAGCCGAGGTAGTTAAAGCGTTGCAGACGAGATCTCCACCGCACGCCTAAGAATCGCCCGCACGCCGACAGTGCCGTGGTATGTCATGACATCCAGACATCCCAATCTCCACCGTTGATCCCCCTTGTAAGGACAAACCCGGAACCCTTGGATCAAGAGAAAAGACGACAATACCAGCGTCTTTCGCTCTTAGCCCTTAGATCGTTCTGGACAAGAAGATCTGGGACCGTCAGATTGAAAGAAGAAAAGGACAAACGTTCTGAAGAGGGATCTCAGCCATTCATTTTGATTCTCTTTAATTCCTGGACATCTGATCATGTCCTTCGAAATCTTGACCCTCCATCTCCCTCAAAATAAATCCTGACCCTTCACGGGGAGCGCCCGATTCCTATAAATACCTCCATGAAAAAACTATAAAAGGATGGACGAACAAAAAAGAGAGGCTGTTATTATAGCAGAAGAACTCTGAAAACTTCATTCAGTTTGTTATTCCGCTACTTTGAAGTGTTGATTGGAAAAACTTTTGAAACTAGTTTTCTGAAGTGTTTCTTGAAAAGGATTCTGAATACTGGAACTCTACATTTCCAGTTTGTTCATTATCTGGTCACAGCCTCACTTTCAGCCCTTTATCATCTCTGTTTTCATTCCCACCGTCTAAGCTAAACTTCATTCCACTCGGCTTTTATCTTAATCTGATTATATTTTAGCTAAGCTCCCTTCACTTCCCGATGAACATCAGCTCTCAGGCAAATCAGTCCACTGTCTTATCTCTATTTGCCACCCCGTAGCTATTTCAGTAGATTGGGCTCCTCACAGGTAAGAGCTCATATTGCCGTTTCACTAAGTGTTTACATTTATTTTTCGCACTTTCTTTGTTCTTCTTACGTATGTGATTTTCTCCAAGTTCATTTTGTATAAAAGGACCCAAAAGATTGTTACTCTCGAGTTATCTCTTTAGTGATTAGTCCGTCATTTTATTAATCTTCGTCATTTCTGAATGCAAGTTCTCTAGCTCCTAGTAGCGTGTAAATGGTCCGGTAAGACGTAGGTAATCAGAATTTAAAGGATCTCTTTAAAAGAGAGAACTGAATAACGCTACAGAAGATAGCCAAACTATTAGGTCGACGTGAAATAAAGAATTCGACAAAGATGTCATAAAGTGGAATAAAACCAAAATAAACAAAATGTAATAGATCGGTCATTAATAGATATTGGTAAAATGAATACATGGAAGGTCGGTAAATCAAGTTTAGTTTTCCCCATCTAGCCAAAAGGTATCGACAAGCCTTATTCCCAGCATCTTTGAATGCCAGAATCCTTAGCTTTAGGCTCTTATGTCATGTAGCTGAAATTAAAATCCGGGAGATCGGAAAAGTCCCTTTCAGGCTCCTGTTAATCTAAAAGAGATCGGAGGAGAGTTCTTATCCGGTCTCAATTCAAAATTTTAATAACTATTAAATAGAGATCGGAGGAGGATTCTTATCCGGTCTCCACTCAAAGTTTTAATAAATGACCATTAAAAAGAGATCGGAGGAGAGTTCTTATCCGGTCTCAACTCGAAAATTTTAATAAACATTAAAAAGAGATCGGAAGAGAGTTCTTACCCGGTCTCAACCAAAATTTTAATAAATGTCTAGAGGAGATCGGAGGAGGGTTCTTATCCGATCTCCCTCCAAAATTTTAATAAATAAGTTAAAAGAGATCGGAGGAGAGTTCTTATCCGATTCTCACATCAAACCTTAACCTGTACGTGAAATAATCCCAAAACCAAGATGATTCGCGACACCAACTCACTAAGGTTGTCTCATTTACTTGTGTATCTGGGTGATCCAAATTCAGTGAGAAATCAAATGTTCCTTTAGCCAAAAGGATTAACATTCCCATTCAAGCCCTCCTAACTAATTTATAAAGAACGCAAAATTAAATCTACTTACCCTTATTAAGGGATGAGGTGGGGTGCCTAACACCTTCCCCACCCGTTTACGGACCCCGAACCTAGAATCTCTGTTTTGAAGTGGTTTCATTTTTAATTTATCTTCCCAAATGGTTTTCTTTAGTTTTCCTCAAAACTAAGGTGGCGACTCCTCACTTTTCCCACTTCGGTGAGTGATTGTCCAGGCGACCGCAAAATCCCTTTGCGACAGCTTGGCGACTCCGCTGGGGATTATATTTTAACCCCGGTCTAGTGGTCCAAAAGTAGATTTAATTTTGTTAGATCAAATTATAGTTAGATGGGCTCATTCAAGATGTTTTATACATTAATTATTATTGTCGCTAACTATTTTGTTTTGCCTGCTCTATTTCCTCACAAAGGTTCTTCATTTCAAAAAAGGGAAAAAGGGAAAATGGAAAAATAAAATCCCGAATTGGGAAGAGGTAAAGGTGTCCCTTCACACACTAAACACTCACACGATGTCCTCACACTATGGTCCTAAACCGGCTTTCTTACCCTTTTAGGAAAGTAGGAGGGGTCATGTAGGCATTCGTGGGTTTTACCCGTTAGTATCCGTGAAGGCTTCGCCAAATTGAAACTGCTCTATTTACCGTGATACTCGTGGAATTTTCCCGACAATATCATGGGGTAGAATGGGGCTCTACTGCTTATGTAGGGGCAATTTGGGAACCTCGTGGCTTTTAGAAAAATTAGATCTGAGCTAAACTATCACAATAGTGAAAGCCGTAGTAAACTACCTTATAAGATAGAACTATCCAGATAGGTAGCGCTCATCCCAGATTAGGAGTCTCCTACTATAGGACAAAAAGGGGCATACTTACTCTTATCCTGTTCTGCTTTAATTTCCTTTTGTTCATTTTTTTTAGGGTAATCTTGAATCCTACTAAAACACCTACACATTTTCCTACTTTGATAAATGTGTACGTGTCACCCTGTCAACAGTATGATTCAAAATTACCCTAATTTGTCTTACTAACGAATTTTCCCGCAGGCATTACCAAACCAAGAGTCTGTAAAAGGATAGGCATCATTTTTATCATGGCATCCTCGAGTCAGTCGGCAGAAGAGGCTCAGCATGCTAAACTTTGGTCCAAATTAGCTCATAGGCCTGCACTCGCAAAATGATGTTTCCGAGGCACACGCTAGCTCAATACCTTCACTAGATCTGGATAAAATAGAGGTCAGAATGAACAACCTCGAGGGTCTGTCTAATAGATGGAGGTCTCTTCCCGATCAGGTCAAGGTACGATTTGAAGAGAAGTACGGAAGGATTGCAACCTTAATGCGAGTCAAGGTCCAAATCCCGGCATTAAAAGCCATGTTGTCGGTTTGGAATCCTAAGTACGAGGTATTCTCTTTCAATGACATTGATACGGTTCCCACTATGAAAGAATATCAGGCATTACTAGGGATTTCGTACTCATTTTAGAACCGGATCTACCTACACCTTGAGCATAGGCAGACCTGGAAACGATTAACACATTTGTTGGGCATCCCTTCGGAGGAGGCAAAGTCAAAAGAAACAATCAAAGGGAACACACATGGATGGTATTGGACGTACCTCGAGAAGCGGTTAGATCATTACCTCCAAGAGAAACAGTGGGATCAAGCTTCAGTGGCACTCGCCTTGGGAATCTATGGTCTGCTTCTGTTCCCGGGGCCATTGGGAATCATCACTTGCAGCGCGGTGGAGGTATTTTGGACAGTAGAAAGGTGGATCAATCCGATGCCGCACTTGCAGAGACCCTGTTGACCCTTACACACTGCAGAAGACAGGGCAAAGGGTCCATTAAGTGTTGTTCTCAATTGTTATACCTCTGGATTATCAGTCACGTGTGTCCTGTGGAGACAAAGGGATTGACTTGGTATCTTGACCAGCCTCCCATCGAGAGAATTACCCGGTTAGTAATCAGTCTGAAGAATGAACAGCAGTGGTGGGAACAGATTTTGAGTTTCAATGGCCATAATTACTGTTGGAGGAAGTTGTGGACGTCAGACCAACCCGCTCGACGGCACAGGGGTAATCAGCGTGTCCCTAATTGGAATAACCGGGTATACAAGTTACACTCCGGCATTGGTAATGAGGCAGTTTGGCTCAACGCAGTCCGTGATCAACATCAAAGAATACCACCAAGGTCACTTCTACCATGAGCTCAAGGAAGAAGAAGGGTTGAAAATGGCTCGCAAGTCTTGGGAAAACATCACTCTGATGGAGAGATCACCCAAAGGCCCAAGTGCCTCGGGCGATTATCTTAAATGGAGAACTGATAGGGACCGAGAACACTCTACTGTAGAATTCAAGGACAGCAACCCTCGCCAAAACGCCCTATTAGAGGAAGCTGATAATCGCCTGGTTGACTCGCTACAAAAGGCAAATACCGAGAACTCACAGTTGCAAGAACGAATGAAACAATGGGAGGACCAACAGCAGAAACTTAAGAGAAGGGTGAGAAGACTCAAGGAAGAGGCAAGAGCCGAAAGAATGGAGTTAGAAAAGCAAGAGGTGCAGTGGGAAAAGGAAAAAGACTCTCTTCAAGCTGAGGCCAAAGAAATGAAAGTGCAGAATAGTAAGCTTCAGGAAAAGATGAAATACCAAGAAATACTCATTGAAGAGTATAAGCAAGAAAACAAAAAGAAGAAGCTCGAATTAAAAGAACAAGCACTACTCATCAACGATATCTTGAAAGAGTGTGCTAAAGAAAGGAAAGAGAAAGAAAAACCACGCTGCTCTCTATCAAGGACTGAAAGAGAACGTTGACCACTGAAAACGATAGCACAGGAAAACAAGAACTATTACACGAATCCGAGTACGCTCAAAGCATTTGATCCTCGCCAAGCAAGAAGAAAGGTTATATGAGTATCTCAGAAAATGTCATCTCATTATAAAGAACCTCCCAGAGCCTAGGCCGATGTAAAGAATATGGTGTACAAATTATTCAGTTAATGAAATGATTTTGGACCATTGATTAGTAAATTTGTGAATGAATAATATGACTCTCGTAGGAACTCCCTCGCTAGGGTTATGTGAAAATTGAATGCGCTATATGGATGTATCATAAATGCGCATTCAATCCCGTCATTCACAAATGATCATTTGACGATGCCATGACAAAGTTGATGCGATTGTCCTTTACGATTTCAACCTCGCTCTCAAATGCCATCAGATCCTTCGCCCGCATCAGACTTTTAGTTTCTTTGCAAAATTCAAAGTTCATTTAAAATTTTCTTTTTTACCCTCACAGAAATCAATATTGCTTCAAACAAGGCAAGTCCGACCAAGCACACTGCTCAACCTAAGCGAGTGTACTTAACAAGATCTCGAACAAGGAAGATAATGGAAAATCAGAACAAGTACGTAACCTACAGGCAAGTCTCCGAGTTGAAAGATCACCTTTCAAATTATGAGACTAATGAAGGAAATGTCTCGTAATAAACCTACTCAGAGCCTAGCCCATCATTACCTCCTCCGCCTCCTACGACAAATGATCCTCATCAAGCTTCAACTTCTTTTACCTTTCGCCTCCCATCCCGACCGACAATCATCACAATCCGGTTACCACAAATAATGACCTACCTTACTCTCATTACCCAACCATTCCAAATACCGACCCTTACCCTTCAAATTCAATCCCTCCAATTCACTTCACCCCTCATCTCCCAACTGGGGGAATATCCCAGGCAATGGGAGGGGAAAATAAGTCAAAAGAAAGTGAGAAACTGTCTGCTCTAGAGGAAAGATTGAGAGCAATTGAAGGGCTAAATATGTATGGCTCTATAGATGTGGCATCACTTAGATTGGTTCCCGATGTGGTGGTACCTCCTAAATTCAAGGTCCCCGATTTTGACAAGTATACTGGGAATTCGGACCCTCAAATTCATTTGGCCACCTATATTGCCAAGATGTCCTCTATGACAGATGATGATAGATTGTTAATCCACTTCTTCCACGAGAGCCTCTCTAGAGCAGCCCTGAGGTGGTGCGTTCAGTTAGATAGGAGCAGACTACGCTCCTAGAAGGATTTAGCCGAGGCCTTTTTGAAGCAGTACAAATTTAACTGCGATGTGGCCCCTCGAAGGAGGGATCTTGTAATCCAGTGCAAAGACCGGAAAGCTTCAAGGAGTATGCCCAAAGATGGAGAGAAAAGGCGCAGAAGTCCACCCTCCTGGATCGACAATGAGTCATGCTTCTGCTTATCGAGACTTTGAAGGCTCCTACTTCAACTTGATGATTGGGAACACTTCTAACAGCTTCTCTGACATCATACAGGCCGGTGAATGAATAGAGGCCAATCTAAGAATGGGACGGTTGTAGGAGTTGGCTGAGAACCCTGCCAAGAAGATCGCCACTTTGCAAGAAAAAGGAGGGTGAGGTACATTCTGTCACCCACAAACAATTATTCCCATTCCCCCAAAACAACTACCGTCAGATCCTTCCTCTCCTGGCCAAACCATCGCAAACATTCCACCTCCGTTTCCTAATTATCCGCAACCACGCCCACAATATCCCCCACCTACAAATTTCCAACCAAGACCACCTCCTCCTCCCGTTCAACCAAGACCACCACAAAGCAACCCAAGACCTCCAAGGAACCCTGATCCACCTCTTCCCCTCCCTCTCAATGAAATATACCAATACCTTATCGGTATAAACCAAATCGTACCAGTCCCCTTGGACCCAATCCAGCCGCCATATCCCAGGTGGTATGATGCCACTGCCCGTTGTGAGTACCATGGAGGGGCACAAGGGCATTCAACTGATAACTGTGGGGCACTCAGAGGGAGAGTGCACGCTTTAATCTGAAATGGGTGGTTGAAGATCGAGGGAAATGGATCCCTCCCCAATGTTACCTCAAACCCACTGCCTAACCACAATGTGGGCAGTGGTGTAAATATGATTGAGTCTGAGGAAGAAAGATCAACACCTAAGTGGACAAGTCGGTTCCCTACTTTAAGGAGATTTTTGTCAGAGCAATGAGGGAAGGCTACCTTTGCCCTCAGGTAGTGGGATTCGAAGAGAGTACGAGGTGTCCTTACCATGGAGGGGCAGCTGACCATGAGCTGCGAGATTGTGAGGGGTTCAGGCAAGAAGTCCGGAACTTATTGTCTCTCAAGGTTCTGAGGTGCCAGACAAAGTCAAAGATGGAAGAGGGAGTGAACACCACTAGGTTCAGCCAAACTGCTTCTACCTCCAAACCCAGAATCACCTTCTCACCCCTAGAGCCTCACCGCCAGTAACGGTTATCCGAACTCCGCCTCAGCTCCCCGTCACCAATACTCATGCTGTCCCATGGAATTATAATTTCCAAGTTTTCACTCAGGGAGCGTCAAGCAATACATCGGCTCCTAGTCTTGTCTCACCTCCGGCACCACCAAAACCATGTTTCGCTCCCCATGAGCACTTCAGGATGACTTATGCCGACTCGCGGTGACATTACTCCTGCACTAGCTCACCATTATCACAAGAAAGCCCTCTCCACTGAGCAAGAAGTCGAGTTTATAACTCAAGTGGGAGGTGTTACATGAACGAAGAAAGAGAGAGGAGGAAAGTGAAAGTAAAAATGGGAG